>NC_142169.1:69130995-69283711 GCF_029865625.1 Vigna umbellata
TCTACGGTGGAAAAAATTGCAGAGAGAGAAAAGAAAAATAAGCAAAAACGGTGTAGTGTGAACGCTGATATTAGTGATTTAAAAATAAAAAAAAAAGTGTTAGACCCTGAATGATCGGAAATTAAAGAATCTTGCATGATGGCAACTAAGTTTATGTCTCTGTATAAAGTCAAATTAGTCCTCCTTGTGTCATTCAATCTTCAAGAATATTGCCACTGGCAAAATCCATACTTCGAAGACCGATGATTTACTGGTTGAATTAACATTAGGAGACCTTAATTATAATTGAAGACTAATATAATCGCGTTGTAGTTTTCGGAGTTAATTTAATTATTTAGTTTAGAAAAAGAAAAGGCAAAACTATAGTTGATTATGACTGGGAGTCGAACAAAGTTGGTCAGCCAGTTCGTTTCAACTTTCAATGCATTCATGATTCATGATACCAGTTTTAGTCATGTCTGCATCCGTGTTTGAACTTGGTGAACTCAGTTGAATTTCTTATGTGGATTTGGTCAAGAAAAATAGGTGAAGCCATTAAGACAAATTTCAAGAATTACTGTAACTAATGCTGTTGTACTTAAGACTGATATTAAAGCTAAAACTCAGTAGTGAGAAATTTGAAATATATGAATAAAAATAAACTTTGGTTTTAAAAAAATAAAATAAGGAGAAATTTGAGACTAAAAGTTCTTGCTCTATAAGGAGAGAAAGAGGTAGATGAGATATTATTGAAGTAGCGAAGTCGCAGAGCAATAAGCAGAGATTGGCACGTCAGATTGCACTAATATTTTGTTGTGTCACTCATTCTCAACGTATGGTTGGTTGCTTGGTTGATGAGAGTGTACGGATGCACTTAATTCTGTCTCTCTGAATCACAAACACACCAATTGCCCAAATACAACATTAGCTTTGATTTTTTATAAGGAAGGAAATTCTGAAGATGACACGTGGCAATACAGTAGTTAATGAATCTGTGGGCTTCTTGTGAGGTTTGCCCCATTTTTCTCTTGGAATAGGTGGTTTTTGGTACAGAGGTTGGCTTCAGCGTGGTTTTGGCCACGTCTGTTCTGCAATATATATTATCGAGCAATTAGATGCTTAAATATTCTTTTTCAAATATTTTAATACTAAAAGTCTAATACATAAATAAAAAAATTATAAAACAAAATTTATTCATTTAGAATTTTTACTTCTTTCTAAGTTTTCTACTTAGTCATCTATTTTGACATTAAAGAGTGTGAAAGTGGTGATTGTGACAAAAAAATTGACTTTGTTTAATCAGTTTTGCAAAAGAGTAAATTATTTTATCTTCTCCTCTCTAGTTTTAGGTCTTGTTCTTTTGAGTGAATTTTAGAGGATTTGAAGATAACTTTTTTTATCGTTTATTTGAGTGAATTTTGAGGTAAATGAGAGTGAATTTGGAAATAAATTTTTTTAATTTGTCACGTCAATACAATTCTATACTAATTCTCACAAATTTTATTTCCAAATTCACTCTCATTTACCTCCAAATTCACTCAAATAAACGACAAAAAAATTTATCTTCAAATCCTCTCAAATCTCCTCAAATCCATTCCCTCAAATCCACTCAAAAGTTTTCGGATGCATGTGAACAATTTTTCATTACATTTTAGGTTTTTTATTGAATAATGGTTCTAACGGCATATCCTGATAATAAATCCATGGTTTATAGGTGTAGATGGAGTTATTTGAGCAGAGAGGACAATTTTAGGTTCTCTAGAGTCTTTCGGTCGTTTAGTAAGTAAAAAAAACTAAATTACCGTGTTTTTAAGTTTTTAGTGTGTTGTGAATCTGAGTTGCATGTTTGAGTTGCTTAAATTTAGTTGAAATGTTGAAATGAGCGTTTGTGCTAATGAAATATGACCTTTTGAGTTGAATTAGGGCTTTGAATTGTTTATAGTGATTGAATGTTGAAATGTTGGTATATTGTGTGATTAATATTACATTTAAGGTGAATTGAGACATTGACTTATGTTTAATCTAATGATTGGTTTTTCTTAAGTAGAGAAAGGTGAATGTGGTAAGAGGAACAAAAGTATTGTCATAAGGACAACCTTAGGTAGAGCGCTTAGGTAGAGAATGTATTACCACTACAAGTGCACGATTCCTTAATACTTAACATCAATACTTTATTTAGACAGTCAAGTCTAGAATGCATGATTGAAGGTTTAAAAATTGATTAATATAACTTGTACATATGTCAACCGTTATAATTATGTGTATGAATGATCGTTTGATACATTAGTTTATCCTTATATTTTGTTTATTTGTGTGTGATTGTTTTCTCTTTTATGATGATCACTTTAATGATGAGTGAAAGGATGTTTATAGACAACAAGTGTTGTGAGGAGACACAATTAAACATAGAATATGATGTCCTTTTTATAGTTTTATCTATTTTTTACTCTTTGTTCACTTGAATGGATTTGGGAGAGAGTGATTGAGTGAATTTGAAGACAAATTTTGTTGTTGTTTATTTGAGTGAATTTGGAGGTAACTGAGAATGAATTTAGAAACAACGTTTGTGAGAATTAGTTTAGGATTTGATTGATGTGACACATTAAAAAAGTTTACTTCGAAATCCACTGTCACCTACCTCCAAATCTACTCAAATAAACAATAAAAAAAATTATTTTCAATTCCTCTCAAATCCATTCAATCACTCTCCACAAGTCCATTTAAATGAACAAACCCTTAATGATCCTATTACACCTTTGTTTTTAGTATAATATATCTCAAAGTGATGTAAGACCTTGTATATATTTTGATATTATAAGTTATATAGAGATAACTGCATTAACCACTTATATATTTTTCTAAAGATCCTATAATTATTATACCATATTCGATTATGCAATAACTTTTTAATATATTTTTCTTTCTTGTAAAATAACAATTGTATATTATTTATCATTTTTTAATAAAATCTTATTATTATTAAAGAATATTTAAAGATAATATTGATAAAATACTTATTTTAATTTAAAAAAATATATTTAAAAAGTAAAATTGGAAAGCGAGAATACAAAAGCGTATAATCTCCTTTATAATATATATATATATATATATATATATATATATATATATATGGGGTTTGCTAAGGTGCGTATGCCTGTTTTTCAGTTGGTATATTTTATCAATGTGTACCGGATTTTAGTAGACAAAAATACCCTTATATATTATGGATTCCAAGTTTTAAGGTTAAGGATATTTTAATAATTTTCATTCTCAAAACTTAAAAAAAAAAAGAAACCCCTAAACCCTTACTCACCTCTCTCAATCCTTTGTCTTTCATCTCTCTCACTCTAACATTTTCTCTGTCTAGCCCCAATTGAAAATATCAGAAACACTTGTCACCTTCAAGGCAAAAGTTCATTCAAGATCTCTTCAATTTCACCATCTTCACTAACCTCTCTAATTTCATTATCTGTATTTGTTGAATCATCATCTCTAAAAAACCCTTCAAGCCAATTACCAATTCTTTCGGATGTCATTATGCTTGTGAAAATTAGATAAAATTATATACGACAAAAATTATAAAATGAAAACTCATTATAAAGTCATTTTTTGTAAGAAATTATTTAACAACTGAGTGTTTCTGATTTTTTTCCAGGCCAATTACCAATTCCTTTGATGTCATTATGCTTGTGAAAATTAGATAAAATTAGATAAGACAAAAATTATAAAATAAAAACTCATTATAAAATCATTTTTTGTAAGAAATTGTTTAACAGTGAGTATTTCTGATTTTTTTCCAGGTCAATTACCAATTCCTTTATCTTTGTGAAAATTGGATAAAATTATATAAGACAAAAATGATAAGATGAAAACTCATTATAAAATCATTATTTTATAAGATTGTTTAACGGCAAGTATTTCTGATTTTTTCAATTGGGGCTATAGTAGGAATGACAGATAAATGCTAAAATCTACTAATTGAAAAACAGGCGTACGCGCGCGTTAGCAAACCCCTGTATATATAGGTATAGATTATTCACACTTAATCTTAAACATAGTATTTTATTGATCTTTTATGTGTTTATTTTACATGCTAAAACGTATAGAATAAGTTGTTTTTAAAATTTTTATGTTGTTGAGTTACGATATTGTATTTCTCTAATGTTATTTATATTTTATAGTAATTAATAACAGAAACTATCATATTTCTTGGACACTTTTTTTTTTAATTTTCAAAAAATATCCTTGAAATATAATTGTTTTATTATTTTTTTCACATGAAAACCTCATTATAAAAAAATACATTCACTGTCTTTTCATATTCTACAAAAACTGTTTCAGATTACTAAAGGTGATTATGTATAAATATTCTTTCCAAAATATTTCTTAATTTTTTTTTCTCACATGAAAACTCCAACCATCTACTTGTAATCAAATCAAATTATATTGACCACCTTTACGTTATCTACAGCATTTTTTTTATTTTGAAAAAAAATAAATCTATTTCTTTACTTTATTTATTCACTGTGATCGAAACATATTACAAATTACGAATCTTACAAAAAATAAATTGAAGACCGCTAGTTTAGTTTTAAACAATTTTTCAGGGATAATTTTACACTTCCAAAGGTTTAAAAAGTTCAAAATTTACAAATTATTTCAATTTGAATAAAAACACAATTTCGACATGAAATTAATATCGCTGATTACAAATTAAATAATTATAAATTATAAAAATCTTTAATCTTGAAAGTAAAAATATTCTAATAAATTGAACCGTCAGCGCCGTGCATTATAAAACGATAACGACGATGCGTTTCACATCTGTTGGGAATTTAGGGATTTCCGTTTACTGATCTCAGTCTTGAACTTCACTATCGCAGTGATTATGGGGTTTCTCTTCTCATCGTAACGCGCGCAGGTTCCGTTAAACCTTTCTCATTTCCTGTACTTTTGTTTTCATTTCTCAATGCGAATTGAAATAGACTTCAACTTGATGTATTTGGTTTGCAGTTGCAGCTCCGAGAAAGGGTTTTCTTGCACCGCTAATGAAATTGCCGGTAGGTTTCTATTCAGTTTTGATGGTTTGTATTCTAATGATGCGGTCTGCGTCGATATACCTGTTCTGTGATGTGACACAAAGAAAATTTTGCAAGATTTTGGTTGCCAATATATTAATTTGTTGGCTTTGTCGCTTTAGTTTTTTATTGTAAATTTGTTGTTGTCTCATGGGAACGAGTTTAATTGAATTTCATTATTGGAATATTAACCGTATTTTGGAGACTGATATGAACGGATATTACTTGTGGCAGGGTTTTTCAGTTCTTGAGTAGATTGTTTGTTCTCCTAGAAAGTAGTGGATATTAAAGAAGACCGAACTGTTTTGGAGGGAAAATGCAGAGTAAAGAAGCAGTCGTGGAGGATGGGGAAATAACGTCATCTGTGACTGTTCCAGACACTGAATTTGACGAGTGGAACAATTTTGGGGACGATGACATAATGCAGCAACAGTATTCAATTCAGGCCGACGAAGCTAAGAAAGTTCCATTTGTGGGTGACAAGGCAAGGCTAAGTGAATAATAAATCTGTCAATCTTATTTTATTTCTTATCTAGTGTTTTAGGTTTAATTGGCTTATAATTTATCGTGGTAATAACTTTCCTTGAAACTCTGAATTTGACCCATTTGAGCTTGAGGAAAATGCTATAATTAATCAAGTACAAATCGTATTACTTTTGTATCCATTATCATTTTTTTATTCTTTGCTACTTCTTTTCATGATGGAAGGGGTGGAATATGAGTTTAACAATGAGGGTATGTGTGTGTGGACAATGATTTCATGTGACAAATTTGCAGGAACCGCTGAGTAGCTTAGCTGCTGAATATAAATCTGGCAGTCCTATCTTGCTGGAGAAAATAAAGGTTTGTTAATCTTTTATCTCAGCTTCATCTGTGCTTTATTTTCTCCTTTCATCTTTTTATGTTGAGCTTTTTATACTACCCTTAATGCAGGTGCTTGATGAGCAATATGCTGCCATTCGTCGCACTCGGGGAGATGGAAACTGCTTCTTTCGAAGCTTTATGTTTTCTTATCTTGTATGTCTTAGTTTATCTACCTTAAAAGCATATCCATTACTTTAAATTGGAGGGCTATTTTGTGGTGTATGGAGCATGTAATCAAATATTCCAACAATTTTGGCCAATGATTGAATTCTCATCATTTTTTTTCCAGGAGCATATTATGGAATGTCAAGACCAAGCAGAAGTCGATCGTATCCAACCAAATGTTGAAAAAAGTAGAAAAGCATTGCAAACCTTGGGTTATGCAGACTTGACTTTTGAAGATTTTTTTGCGGTAAGTTATGGCTGCAATTCCTTATCTATGTGGGATAAACATGTCTGCTTATTTATTTTATAATATTTCTTAATATTCTACTGGCTAAATTGCCTACATCCTACTCAAGTTTGAAAAATGTCCAAAATTTTGGTTGTTATTAATCGGAAAAAGGTATATTATTGCATTGAGTAGTACTAAGACTATCTATCGGAGTGCTTAATTAAGAGAGTTGATTAATGCTTTGAAAAATGTCCAAAATTTTGGTTGTTATTAATTGGAAAAAGGTATATTGCATTGAGTAGTACTAAGACTATCTATCGGAGTGCTTAATTAAGAGAGTTGATTAATGCTAAGCATTATCGTTTAACTTTTTTTGGCATTATAGTGTATGAGCTAGCATTGGGTGTACTCATTTTTGTCTACAAATTATTGAAGCACCGTTGTTTACAAATTTTGGACAAAAAAAGAGGAGAGAAATTATAAAACTAAAAGTACAATGAAAACTAAAATTTTGAAGCTCATAATGAAACTCAATCAATACAATTGAGTTCCTGAAAAAATCACAATAAAGAAAATTAATTGAAGGATCCATAAATTTAGATTAAGTGACCACTTTAGCAATTTTTCCATTGGAGTCAATTTCATTAAATAGTGCTAAAATCTACGCTGCATTATGAGGTCCATAGAATTATGTTAAGTAATCCATTTAAGAAACCATGCATTATGGATGCTCTAGTCTCTCCTAAACTTTGTCATGGTTGAAAGTAGCAGTCTATACTTTTTTATACCCGAATTTAAGTCCTTAAACAACGGGAAATGTTTAAAAAAGGTTTTTCATTTATCTTGTTTAATTCCTTAACAGTCTTGTCATGTGAGAATTGGGTGATTAGAGATAATTTCTATTCATGTGTTCAAAATAATCCTTGTGTAATATGTGTGGGGATATATTTGAACTCTTGTTTTTCTTCCAAAAATTTAAATAAAATGAAAGTCTTGGTTATCATGTGATTGATAGTTACCATATTCAATATCATTGCTGCCTTTTCTTATTCTTCTTCTTCGCTTTCAAATCACCCTGAGCTTGATATTCTGTGAAATCTTGAACTAAATAGAGTTATGTTATGCCTATGAACCTAGCAAAGTGCTTTTACACATGCGGGAGCTGTGGTCTGGGCTGTCTTTTTGACCCGCAAGCCATTCACAACTTATTGCTTTTCTTCTATGTTTTAATTTTTCAAATGAAAATAATTAAAGGAAATAAACACTTCTGGTTGTTGAAATAAATAGGGAAATCATACAATAGAACAAATTTATGTCGTTTTAGTATATAGGAAATTTTCTATCGAGGAGCTTTTGGAAATTATTTTATGTTGCTTGTCATGGTGGGAAGTACAGTCAATGCTTGAAATACATGTTTACTGTTTTTAAGAAAATGGTTGGAAGTGGAGGACTGGACCCTATTAGCAGGTTATATTTATTCTTAATCTGTAGAGGCATTTGCATATGTTAGCAAGCTCATACAATTAATTTCATCTTCTAAAGATATAAATAAACTTACTTTTGATAAACACTCTTGTAAAAAATTTCAGTTATTCCTTGAGCAGCTGGAATGTGTTATTCAAGGGAAAGAGACGTCCATAAGGTGTTAAATTTCTCCTTCACCACGAATATGCCTTGTTTACAATCATGAACCCGAAGCATGATATGCTCCTAAAATATTTCATTTCAGCAGTTTTCGGTTCATGCAATTTTCTTATTCTTTTCCTATTTCTGCTCGGGTTTTGTTTGAATGAACTTTTTATTAATATGATCGCAGTCATGAAGAGCTCGTTATCAGAAGCCGAGATCAGTCAATATCCGATTATGGTGAGTGACTTAAAAGTTATCCCAAATGCCTTGATCTCATTTCTTCCAGATGTCTTGACAAATCTGCTTTGTTAGTCGTCATGTTCTTCAGGTTTGTTACCTCTGCTGAAATACAAATGCGTACTGAATTTTTTGAACCGTTCATACTGGGCTTAACCAATACAACAGTCGAGCAGGTATGTTCAATAGTGAAATTTTTGTAATTCTTTCAAAAGTTGTTCGGAAAGTTAATATCTGGCAAAAGAGAAACAATATAACCTCAGTCTTCTGGTTTTAAAATATAATTCATGTTATTTATTGTGGTTTAGTTTTGCAAACTATCTGTTGAACCAATGGGTGAAGAGAGCGACCATGTGCACATCACTGCCCTTTCAGATGCATTGGGCGTTCCAATCCGTGTTGTGTACCTTGACCGCAGCTCATGTGATACTGGTGGTGTCAGTGTAAATCATCATGATTTCATGCCAGTGGCTGGTGATCTCCCAAATGCTAGTTGTAGCTCCGTAAAGAATATTCCTTTCATCACACTGCTATATCGCCCTGGTCACTACGATATCCTCTATCCAAAGTGATAATCACATTTTGGGTAAAAGACCCTTTGTTACTTTTTTGCGGAAAGAGCTCTCCGTTCTATTCGGTTGCCAAAGGACACGTGTGGTCTGTACCTCGTTAATGTTGAATGGTAAATTTTCTTGAATGTTATCTGTTTAGAAGAGATTGATCAACGAAGTACTTCAACATTAACGCACTGAGAATTAAAACTCAGCTCCATACTTTGTGCCTTATATGTTGTCCCTGATTTCACTTTTCTCAATATCTCTGCATAGGGATTATTGACTAGTGTGATAGCGCTGCTCCGTGTCACTATGCGGTTTCTGCTTTGCATGTGTGCGCATTAGTATGTCATAAATAACCATTTTTGTCATTGATGTGTGGAGTGGAACTATTGCATAATTGGGTCTATGTGAACTATGGGACTTGTATAGCTAGCTAGCTAGAGTTAAAAAGAAATATAATCTTGACTTGACCATTTTGATTGTGGTAATGATTAACTCTTGTCATATACTCCTTGATATCACATTATAAATGTGATAATGAGCAAACTGCTACGGGCTTTGTTTAAGTTTTATACTTTTACTTTTGGTTCGATTGAAAAATGAAAGTCCTGCATGGTGAAAAGAAAAAGAGTTAAAGGGGAAGGGGAGGGGTAGGACCTTCTTCCCTGCTTTAAGTTTTTGGATAAGGAAAAGAATTTTGACCAGCACTTCCCCACACAAAAAAGATTGTGGAAAAAGAGTTGCTTTTAGCTTTCTTTCATTTAAAACTGTATGACTTAGAAAAAAATATATTTAATTTTCTTTCTATGTTTTATTATTGCACTTATGAGGTTTATCTATGTCATATGTAGAGTTTTTTTAGTTGATGAAATATACATGGTTTGTGTTATTTGAAGTTATTATTCAACACAATTTATATCATAAATTACAACTTCTGTTTATTATAAAATTGTAATTTTATATTTCAGTAAATTGAATTATTTGCTAAATAATAATACTAAAATATATTGAAAGAATGGTAAGATGTGAATGAATGAAAAAAATAAAATAATGAATACGATAAAAAAAATACTATAAAGGTCAAGAGTTTTTTCATGGCACCCTTCTATTCTTCTATTGTCTTTAATTTTTTTTAAACTGTTAAATATGTAAAAGGGAAGACACGGAATGATTTTTGATAATTATTTTTAACATATACACCTTTGTCCTAAATGTTACTTTTTTCATGATTCAAAATGTGAATAAACTTCATTATTGTCAAGCTGTTAATTTAAAATTAAATAAAAAGATATAGATTACAAATTTAATTATTTTACTTACTCTTTAAATAAATAAATCCCTTCTATAACTCACAAATATATACCAACACAAAAGATTTATAGTTTAGTATATATTTCTAAAAATAGCTATATACTTATTTTAATGACACATCATATTATAAATCATTCACATTTTTTGACAACATCGATATTTTATAATTTTTATGTAGTTTATTATTATTTTTTATAAAACTATTATTTTAAAAAATATAAAGTACAAACGATCTCTTTTCACTTATTAAAATTATAATTATTTTCGATTTTATCTTTTATTTAATTCAAACAATTTTACATTTCCCTCTCTCACCTGTCTTCTTTAACTTTGTTGTTTTCTTTTTCAGTCTTTGACCACATTCAAATGTCCAAATTTTAAAAGCGTCTCAAAAAATTTAAATTGATTTAAATTTTAAATAATTGATTATTTAAGTTATAAAATCCACTCTAAATTAATTAAATAATTATATTTAGATTTAATTAGTTAAAATTATTTGACAGGTTCGTCTGGTATAAATAACTTTTAAATAATCTTTCCAATATATTTTTTATTAATTTTTGCTCTATACAAAATTAAATGTTTTATTCTATTTTTATGTTTCTTTTTTATCACTTATTTCTAACTTCAAACCTTTTACTACTAAACAAAACCAAAGATAATATTATTTGTATTTATGGCAACTGTGAAGGGAATTATCTTAGTTTTACTATCTTTCTATATACATATATAAGCACTAATTTCACACAGTTGTATTAAAGTTTACAATTTTTTTAATATTTTTTAACTATCCTTTTCATAAAAATGCACATATTGTTAATATGATATATATAAATGTGATTTTTTTTATAAATAAAAACAGAATTCCCAAGACAGTTTTTGTTTTTTAGTATGGGGTCTTAAATGTTTTTGTTCGTATATCAATTATATTATAGTATTTTAAAGATATTGGTGAAAAGACAGATATTCTTTTCTTAAGCGTAGCATAAATTCTACTTATTGTTTATAAGATTTGAAAAATCATACTTTGATGTTATTCTTTTATTTGTATACAATTTTATTCTTATTCACTTTACAAAGCTTAATACAATTTTGTGTATATGTTGCTGTGAATTATATAAGACATGTTTCAGAGGTTGGGTTGAGTAACTTCACATAATATATCTTGACACTTTTATTTTTTAGTTGTATTGATAGCTATATTTGTCTTTAGTTCAAGTTTTCCTTTGTAAACACTCCAAATTGATCAGGATACATGCCAAAAACGCACTTAGATACTTAAGTTATTAATTAATTCGAATGGATTAAAATAATATTTTAAATTTACAATAAATGTGATCACTTATCTCTTATCTTTGATCCCTACTTATAGTTTTTGAGACGAGTCCAAGATTAATGAAAACTTAATCACAACACAATCTCGGTCCATTGTATACTAATTAGTATTTACTCTTAACTTTGATTTGCAATGTCTCTTAAGAAGTACTCTACTGCTAGAACTGTCCGTTCAGCCTCTGACCCTGCCCAACCAGATGGTCTTCGTCTTATCCTATTCAAATTTGAGAGTTCAAGCATATGTGACTGACCGTCCCTCTTTAATGGTGTGGCCGCCCGACCAAACAGAATAAAAAAAGGCGAACTAGAGTCTTTTTATAAAAAAAATAGAAATATGAGGTTTATTTTGTTCAATAAAATAAATAGGAAAACGGGAAAATTGGATGTTGTATAATCTTTATATCTTTTCAATAATTACATGTTTGGAAATTATTTTAATTTCAATTATTAAAGTAGAAAAGACAGGGAGAATGAGAAAAATATATAATAAAATAATGTGATGAAAATGGATAAAAAGAAAAATAACATTTTTTTAAATCATTTACTCCATCCTTGAAAGCTTCCTCATCTAAATTTGTATTAAATCAATAAATTAAGGCTCCACCTGAAATTATTAAGTAATAAATGTGTTCATAATCTGCCACATTACACTTAATATATGCAATTACATTTTTTATATGTACATCAAAGTTGACTATGGAATGAAGTAGCTATGGAAAACTCTAAAAATTCAGGTTTGGGAAATAACAAGTGAAAAGGAATTTGGCATGCTCTGTTTAAGCTCTTTCTTTGCAATGTTTCTATATAACAGTAACCGACTACAGTATATGAGGAAATTTAGATTACTTTTCTCAGTCTGTTTTTGTCAAAAGCAAATTTGTTAGAAAAAATAATGTTTTAACAGTCCCTTTAAATATACAACAAGTTACGATTTATAAGATGATTCAGAGCATTCAGGATCGATAGCAATGTGGTGGTGCTGAGAAAGCAGATAGAAAAAGATGAAGAGTAAGGAGTAATAGTAATAACTTATCGAGTGGTGACATTGTTGAATAAGAAAAGTTCATTCAACTAGTTAACCACAAATCCCAATTACAAACACAAACAGCTCCATAAAAAGAAAAAGAAAGTAAAAAAGAAGAAGAAAAGAAGAAAAAAGAAAAGCAAAGGAGCTGTGTGAGAGAAGAAGAAACTAATGAGAAGGGAAAATGGCTTCCTCCAAAAGTTCCTTGGAATTGTTCATCAAAGCAGGGCTCAACCTGAACATCAGAGTGCAGAATTCCATCTCATCGAGTGCTCCATCACCATCAAGATCACCTTCTCTTAGCATGCACCTTATCTCATCATCGTTCATCCCTTCCAACCCAAGCAATGCAGAGTTTCTCTTCAAGCTCTCAAACGTTATCACCTTCTTCTCTCCGTCCATCAACAGCTGAAAACCGTTCGTCAGCTCCTTCATGAACCCATCGGTTCCCAGCTTCTCCATCATTGCAGGGAAGTAGTCCTCAAAAACAACCGGGTTCTTCCTGGATCCCATTGCTGCTTTCGCTGCTTTTACTTCCTCAATGCAACACTCGTGACAAAAAAGAAAGAAATTAATGGGGTTGTGTTGTATAGTGAGACCAAAGGGAGAAACTTTTGTTGTGGGGAAGTTGTTAACAAGGGTATGCGCATTTATATAGACAGATGAATGATGGAAGAAATGGAAGAAAGTGTTGGAGGAAGGAGTGATGGTCGTGTTCTTAGAAGTTGACAATTCAAGTACTCGAGGTTTTTGTAAAGGAAAATTTTAAATCTACATCTCATCTTGATTGATTAGTAGGACAAAAAAGAATGAAAGAGAAATCGATGGGTGTCATAAATAATGTCTATGATTATAACATAAGTATTGACGATATATTATCTTTTAAACATTTTTTGTCATTAAGTTATTATTTTAGGAGAGTTTTGTAGTTTTGAATAAAATTAATAATAAAGGGAGAAGAGTATTTTTTTGTTGCAGAAATTGGAGGGAGATTTGTTGTCTAAAGGGGTTAGTCTTTCGTGGAAGGTGCGTGGGAACCTCTGCAGTGTGACAAACGAAGGTACGAGATGGTCTTAACAGAGACTCATGGAATTAGCATTTTCCTCTCTTTCGAGAGACATAAAAATTTGGTACTTTCTTGGGTTTTGGAGCATCCTTGCCAAATCCAAACACGAAAAGGTAAAAAACAACGAAAGCAAGAAGATGCCGTGAGGTACCTATGTTGTCCGCAAGAGTTGACCCACACATAATTAATTTCAGACTCGTATTGGATTAGGTGTTTAACAGCGATAGTTGTACTCTAATTTGGATCATACAGATTATACTAATAACACTTTTTCACATCATCATAACTAATAACCAATGATAAACTCATTGCAAAATATTTTTTTCAAAAACTTTTTTACAGCAATATATATACACAATAGCTTGTTATCGTTAACTTTCCAATATACGAATCAATTAAACAGTGACATAGTTATAAAAATTATTAAAAAAAAGTTGTTAAAACAATTATTAAGTTGTTTTGTCTTACAGATTTCGAAAAGTGGTAACTTTTTGATGGCGTGGAAAGAATAAGGGTTTTACTTTGTTGGTTTCCTTCTGACAAGTCTTCCTTTTTAAATTTTTTTATGGCTATATAAGGCAAAGGAAGAAAAGCACGCAGGGAAGGTGCCGAAATGGTATAAAGGGAAGAAACAAAGAAGTCAAATCATAGAAATTTCATGTAGTTTTCGAAGGTTTGGACTTATGTCTGTGTTTGCTCGCATTGTGTCTCAGTGGCTTCTGTGAGACACCAATAATGGCTTTTCCTCTCTCCCCCACGAAGGTTATTATCATGTTCCCAAAATTACTATCAGTCAAATGCCTATGATGTGTCCAAAGTTTTCGGAAAACCTTCTTCTTCTTTAAGGACAATCCAAATAAATTCGCCTTTTTCAATCACTTTCTCAATCACCCGATTGGAAGGGAAACTCAATGAAATTTTAAAAAGTTAAATAAAACAGATATTTTACATTCATTTTATATTATTATTATTATTATTATTATTATATAAATAAAACAGATACTGTATACTATTATTACTCTAAATAAAAATAAATAAGTGTTTATGGTTATATATAGAAGTGTAGAAATAAAAATAAATATTTTTAATTTCAGGACGAGAAGTGAAGAATATTTCTTAAGAGAAGAATACATGCAAATGAGAGTGGATTGGAATGGAAATTATTAATCAGTTGTCCCCATTTCTCCACAGTTTCTATTTTTCTCTCTCTCTCTTTTTGTGTACATAATGTACCACATGACCGGATGATTGTCACAGCTCACAAACTCCATATGATCAGACAGCCAGTAAAACGCACAGAGGCGTCAACAGGGGTGACCGGTCTCATAAACGTAAATGATTAATGTTAAGGAAATTAAGGTAAATCGCTTTTAAGGGTATTGGACCGAGATTAAAATATCGCTAATCTTAGGTCCATGCCCAAAAATTATAAATATAAGTCAAAGGTAAAAGGTAGGTAGAGACAATTACCATGTATTTATTACTGTCATTGTCATATTGGATTATCAAACGGTTCAACTACTGACTTTCATATCGGAGTATCTATAACAGGTACACTCCGGACCGACGAGCAAACAAGAGACGCAGGGAGCCAGACCAGACCACAACAAAAGACAAATTGTGATGGTATTCAGTAACTCAATCCCATAACCGAAACACATAATAATATTAACGACAAAATAATTTAAAGAGTCTAAAAGTTTAGCTTTCATTTATATAACATTTATTTTTACAATATTTTATTTTCATTTTCATGTTCTTACTTATTCCTTTTTTATTTTCTCTCTCTATAAATATACAAATAATAAAAGAGAAATAAATAAAAAATAATCAGGTGAATAAAATAAATAGAACTTAATAAATAAATTACTAATAAATAAACAAGTGATTTTTTTTAAAAAGAGAAATTGAGAAATTTCACCATCAATGAGTTAAAGTAAATTTATATAAGATAACATAATATCATTTTCAAACCAAAACTTAAAATTTTTGGTATTTGTAATTTATTTTTCTTATATATCACTTAATTTTTTTATATGACTTTATATAACAACTTATTTATATCTAATTTAGTTATGAATATTATAAAAAAATAATTTTTTTATTTCTTAATACATTAGTAAAAATAAATAATACAGTTTAGTTTAGTTTTCTCAACCATTTTTTAAATTTAATTCGTTCAATTCATGATTATGCTCACTCGTAGTACTAACTTCTTTTGGAAAAAAATATATTCATAAACTAATTATATCATTATAAACTTAAACTAATAAATATACATCTTCTATACTCAACACGCATATAATCCATTAAACTTAACATGCATGCAAGTAAGAAGGAAACCAATATGAAAGAAAAAATAACTTACTCGGAATTAAAATGATACAATTTTAGATAAGAATATGTTAACGAGACAAAAACATTAAAATGATACAATTTTGTTTTCAAATTTATCGAAATAGTACAATTTTAAAAGTTAGGAAATTGTGTCAAATTAGTAAAAAATGTCATGCTAACTTAACACGATTTTTACTCTCTAAAATAAAGTTATTTTGGATTTCAATTAAAAAAAATACAATACCAAATTAACATGACTTTCATTTATATCACAATATAGTGAAATTATATTAAACTGATACGACTTCAATCATAATTAAAAAGAAAATTACAAAATACTAAAATCATACCAAATTGACACTAAGTAGTACCAAGTTTACCTGACTTTAATTGAAATTTAAAAAAAATTAAAATATATTAAGTTATATTAAATTGACACGAATCTTCACAATTAAAATTTATCAATTTAATAAGACTTGTCTATTTTTATAATATTTTCTATGATTTGCATTATTTTAATAAATTTGAAAAAGAAATTATATCATTTTGGTGTTATTACATGTTAATGGACTAATTAAATATTATAAAAAAATTGAAAAAATGGAATTTTGTAGCGAATAAGCCGGCCCCAGTGTACGGCCGAAATTAACGTGAAAAAGTTTCGTACTTAATTTTTCAAACAAATAATTGATAATAAACTTGAAATGCAAAAGCTACCTTAAAATAGGAAATTCTTTTTGGCAACGATGATAACAGATGGTTGCAGGTTATTGAGTTTTTAACTATATCATATAAAATCATCTGTAAAAAGAGTTATTTTAATCACAAATAACTATAAAAAAGAAAGGGAAAACATAGAAGAAAAGTAAAACGATTTTTTTTTATTATTGATAGGTTGAAACGTACGAGAAAAATTAACAGACCAACCAAAATATATGGAATAAAAGGAAGAGGAACAAAAAATAAATGGAAAAATGTAAACGAGACTTCAAATTGTCTGCCACTTACTTCTACCAGAAATAATTGCCTTTATTTGTTTTTTTTTTATACTTTGTATTTAAAATAAATGAATAAGTGAGGGGGAAAAAAATCATATAATGTTACATGTCATTATTATAATCGGAAAATATAATACAGGATAATTGAGAAAAAGAAAACAAGCATTCTCTAACGTAACCTTATTCCATTACATTCTTCATGTGTTGCCACGTAAGGACATAGGTCAGCATGAGTCATTGGTTTCTAAGTTTTAATAATTTCACTGCCAATTGAAACATTTATGGCTTCATTTACCGTAACGGATAATCGGGTTAGCAAATGGATAGTATTTATTCATAATCTGATTCGTAGTTATTTTAAAACTTACGAATACATGTAAATTTATATGAATATTTAAAATAATATATTTTGAAATAAAATTACAAAATAAAATATATAATATAATATAATATAAATTAATTTTAATTAAATTGAATTTAATAAAATATAAATTTTATTTTATTTTAATTTTTTTAAGTAATTAATATTTGAAAATATGATATTTATATTCAACCCTTTTAAAAGTAGGTATTAAAATATTTATAACCCACAAATAATAAATACTTACATATACCAATTATCTAAATTTTATTTACAAAATACAGTTATTTTTATCATTCCTAATTGCTATAATTATTACTCAGACATAAATATTCTATAACATCAAAACATATTAATGTTAAAAACTGTTTATAAATAATTTACTACTAAATACCTTAGATTCAAATTGAAATTCTTGTAAAATAAGAATTTAATCATGATTAATTAGATTGTCTGCGTATCGGCACTATCACATTCATGTTATTATTTTTATCAGATATTCTATTCCAAATTTAATTGCATTTTTAGTCTATTTTTTTTAAAAATGGATTCATTTTTCGGTATTAATTTTTATTTTTAGGTACTTTAAATAAATTGTATTATTATCAGTATTTGGAATATATGAAAGCAATGCATTTATGTAAGTAATGATGGTATTTTGATAAATGATATGTTATACGTAACATATTCACGGTAGTATATTGTCTAAGTATCCAAAGAAAAGAATGGGTGAATCAACCTGTAATAAATGATTACATATATAGTTTAGTTCAATCATCTTCCAGTGCATAGAAAATTATATAAACAGTTTATTATGAGGGTTTTAAAACAGTTTATTTATATATTTTAAAACAGATAACTATGAGATATCGTAATTGTGAAAGTGCCCAAAGTAAAAATGGTAGTGCAAATAGCAAAAAGGGTTGCTTTCTTAATGTTAGAGAGTTGGGTATGAGTTAAAAGAAAGGCATATGTAGAAGGATGGACGTGTATAGGATGGTAAAGTCGGACACATCTTTATCTTTTTGAAAAATATATAAATAAATAGTAAAAGCATGTTTAATTAAATATAAATATTTTTAAGTTTTAATTATTAGTTAACATTCGTAGGTTAGTTTGAAATTAGAATAAAAAAGTTAAAAGTAGGAAGTAACATTGGTTTAAAATTCTAAAAGGTTAAAAATGATATAAAAGATTTAATAAAAGTTTAAATTTAAAAAAAAATATTAGTATAATGTTTATATAAAAATTTAATTTGGTTTTAATTTGTAAATATATAAAATTATTTCATTTTTAAGAAATAAGATTAAGTTAAAAAAATAATAAATATAAATACCAAATTAAATATAAAACATTAATCCTAACATATAATATATAATATAATTATAAATGTTAGCTTGAATACATTATTCTATATTTTAAAAAAAAAACTACAAATTAAGATGTAACCGACACTATGAACTATCCATCCATTAATTATTTAAACGAAAAAGAACAAATTAAAAAAAAAAATTAACAAAAAAAATTAAATAAAATTTTAAAAATATTGTGGGTCACTTGCAACCTGCAATTTTCAAAGTTCACCAATATGTCGGTTGTTTGAGTGGATATAAGCCAAAAATGTAGACGAGTGGAATAGAAAAAATTGCATGGTGGGAAACACACTAACGCAAGTAGAAAATATGTGTTTTTCACAATGAAATTTTTTCTAATGTAATTTATTTGGAAAGTATCTCAGTGAATTTTGATAGAAAATAATGAATTCCAATGCAATAAATGCAGAAAAGAAAATGCTACTTTCATAATAAAAGTACTTTTAGACATTTTCAACTTTAATCCAGACATGTACTGAGATGATTAACTTAAAATTATGCAGAAACATGTCTGGATTTATAATTTCATAATAAAAATTTACCTATATCTTTGTAGGCTGCCTTTATCTCTCATGGAAATGTCCTCATAAATCAACAGGTACTGTGTTGTTAAATTATAAAGTTATTTTGAGCAATGCTTTATGCCAATTTGAAATTAAAAGATACTGATTAGTGAACCTCTTAAAAATGGTCTCAAATCAAATAGTTGTCAAATTATTTAAATATTTAATTTATATTTGTGTAAAACCTCAGTATCTTTTAGATGGTATGAACTTATATGTCATTATAATTTCATAGCATATGCAATGGTCTGACAAGTTGCTAAATGTTTAAAACTTTCAACATACCAAGATGATGGTATTTTTGGACACTATGCATTAATTATGTAAAGGTGACTTTGAAAGTGTGATCTGTGCAAGAAATTATTAATGATTCTAAACAAATCCTTACATGAAAGTTTGATCATATGGCAAGTTTATTTTTAATTATCAAGGAAGAGTGTGAATCAAACTACTAAACGTTAATAATGAGATGTTCTTGGATCACTTTTCCAGGAATGTTCTTGGAACATGGAGAAACAGTTATTGCAAAACTTAGAATTGTTATCTACTGAGGAAGTTTCATTTTGAATTTTTTTTGCAGGTAAATTGACTGATAAAAGTGATGTATATGCTTTTGGAGTTGTTCTGCTGGAGCTTCTCTTGGGAAAAAGCATATGGAAAAACTAGCAACAGCTCAATGCCATGTAGCTATTTATGAAATTTAACTGCGTTGGTATTGAAAATGACATTTAACTGTTTACTTGTAAGATATAGATTTATGCATGTTCTGTAATGTTTTTATGCGTTGGTATTGAAAATGACATGTAACTATTTACTTGTAAGATACAGATTTATGCATGTTCTGTAATGTTTTTATGGGTTGGTATTGGAAATAACAGTAGCTATCTACTTGTAGGGACCTATATAATGCATATATAATGTTCAAATAAAAAATTATCTAAAAATAAAGTCATTCATCATTGATATTTGAGACTCATAGTTTTAGATCTATTGTAGAAATCGAAATAAATAATCAAAGTCAATTAATATAAAAGAATAAAAATAATATAGAAACTTCTTTCTCGTGTGAACATAATAGAGTCAAGAACATAAACACAATATGTTAGATATATGAGAGAAGTGTGTGATTTAGCTTTTTTGGAAGGGTTGAACATTGTCTAATGATAAAAGGGAGATCAATTTTGACATTAAACCTAAAAATAATTTTTTTAATTTGTATGGTTGAATAATGTTATTTTTTATGTTCAACAATTAGTTGTATTTAATAATATTAACTGTGTTTAGAACATATTTTATATAATAATATTTTTTTTTTCAAATTATTTAATTGTGTCTTTTATTATTAAAACATTTTTTATGAAAATCAGATAATATTTAAATAATAATAATTTCCATTCTCGGCGATTTTTTAGAAAACTCTTACTGTCGGCGGTTTTTAAAACTTTAAGTAATTATCAGCAGTTTTGGAGAAAACTTTTGCAAGTACTAGTGATCTTGAAAATTCTTGATAATTACTTGCGGTTTTGGAAACCCTTGGTAATTATATTGACAATTTTGAAAACTCCTAGTAATTACCGACAATAATTATTACTCGTAGTTTTCGTAACTGGAGAAATATATTTAGATGAGGTTAAAACTGTCGATAATGTAAAAAAAACTGCTGATAAAATTAGAAATTTTTGTAGTGTTAATTCATTATTGGTTAAAATCAATTAAGGGAAAAAAGTCTTAATGTTATTTATATATATATATATATATATATATATATATATATATATATATATATATATATGGGGTTTGCTAACTACGTCTGTTTTTCAGTTGGTACATTTTAGCAAATGTGTATCGGATTTTAGTAGACAAAAATACCCTTATATATCATGGATTCTAAGTTTTAAGGTTAAGGGTATTTTAATAATTTTCATTCTCAAAACTTAAATAGCTTTTTCTCTGTCATCCTACTGTAACTCCAATTGAAAAAATCATAAACATTTGCCTTTAAACAATTTGTTTTTGTAAAGAGTTGAGTCATTGACATATTCACCTTCAGGCAAAGGTTCATTTAACATCTCTTCAATTTCACCATCTTCACTAACCTCTCTAATTTTATCATCTGCATATGTTGCATCATCTCTAAAAAAACCCTCCAGGCCAATTACCAATTCTTTTGGATGTCATTATGCTTGTGAAAATTAGATAAAATTATATACGACAAAAATTATAAAATGAAAACTCATTATAAAGTCATTTTTTGTAAGAAATTAGTTTAACAACGAGTGTTTCTGATTTTTTCCAGGCCAATTACCAATTCCTTTGATGTCATTATGCTTGTGAAAATTAGATAAAATTAGATAAGACAAAAATTATAAAATAAAAACTCATTATAAAATCATTTTTTGTAAGAAATTGTTTAACAACGAGTATTTCTGATTTTTTGCAAGTCAATTACCAATTCTTTTATGCTTGTGAAAATTGGATAAAATTAGATAAGACAAAAATTATAAGATGAAAACTCATTATAATATCATTTTTTTTAAGATTGTTTAACGTGTTTTTTATTTTTTCAATTGGGCTACAGTAGGGATGACAGAGAAAAGATTGGAGTGAGAAAGATGAAAGAGAAAGAGTTCAGAGGAATGAGAGAGGTGAGTAGGGGCTTTTTTTTTTTTTTTTTTTAGTTTTGAGAATGAAAATTATTAAAATACCCTTAACCTTAAAACTTAGAATCCATGATATATAAGGATATTTTTGTCTACTAAAATCCGGTACACATTGCTAAAATGTATAACTGAAAAACAGGCCTACGAACGTTAGCAAACCCCTATATATATATATATATATATATATATATATATATATATATATATATATAATTAGTTCAATTAAGTTTTTGTAAAAATTTTTCTCTCGTTAATTAAGTTATGTTATTCTTATTATATTGGAGATCACATTTCAACTAAGATACAAACATTATGTTATAAATTAATTTTATAATATTTAACTAAGCTTAAAAGTTATTTTTTTAAGATCATATTTCAAACAAATTGTTAACAATTTAATGTATTGTACTTCCTGTAACTAAATTACTATTATTTGTTAATTACCAAAATATTTTTTTATTATTTACTTATAACTCATAACATTGAAGTATATTACAAGAAGGTAAAAATGTGATTTGATTAGATTTACATACAATAATTAGGCATGTAATCTATACAATAGAAAAAAGCACCTATAATTTTGTTTTCGTGTTTAAAACATGATATTTCATCATGTTAAAGATTAACTCACATTATATTTAATAGTGAAGTTGAATTTGTTGTAACTAAAACATATACTTACCAAGTCATATTGAGAAAAATGATTAAAGAAGTACAGTTTAAGTAAGACTACCTACATGTTTTTGTGACAATAATTTCACAATCAAATTGTTAAAGAAAAAATAATTCTACATAAAAAAGATACAAACATATTCATGTGAACTTTTATTTGTGGAGAGTATAAATTGAAAATTATATTTATTGAATTTAATACATTGAGTTAAGTACTTTTAGTTTATTGATTATAATATCAGATATACAATATAGAAGCCTTATATATTGCTTATCTTTTTTTTTTTTACAATATTTTAATAGAAAAACATGTTTATAATTTTGTAATATCTTTTGTTAATAAATTGTATAATTTTAAATACTGTAATAAAAGAGAGAAAATTTTCTAACTAGTATAATATTTTTGTCAATCTTATATTAAAACGATTGACTGATTGATATTTGTTTATTTGTGATTGTGGGAGAATTTTAAAATATATAGTAGTTATAGTATATTATAAACTCATATTTATCTTATAATATAATTTTAAAAGAAAATACTATAAAATATTACAAATAAAAAATGCAAACGAAAAGCAACAAATTTTATGACCATTAAAAAGTGTTACACATCAATGGGTTTTCCTGGGCCAGCAGATGTAGCTGAGGGGTTAATAAAATTTAATAGGACAACAAAACTGGTAATGTCTTTTATTAGTTTTTATAATCATAATTTTCTATTTATAGAAACATATAATTAACCTTTATAAATGTGAAAGGAATAGATAGAATGAAATAGAAAAAATGCATAAGATTTTTTTTATAAATAAATAATTTATTAAAATATTTATTTATTTTCTTAAGACAAAATTTTCAAGAATAAATAAAATAAAATGAAGGAGTGTACTATTATGATAAAGTATGTTGTACAATTAAATTAAAATATATTAAATAAAACATTTTATTATATATACAAGGGGTCTAATTACTTTCTAATTTTTGTTATTTTTTGTTTGAATTAATCAATCTATTAATAAAACAAGTAATAAGTCATTCAGTTTTTTTAAACGCCTACAATATAACTCTTTTTATGGATTAAAGTTAACATAGTTAGTTTCGTAAATTATAAATGATATATGCAAATGAAAATGATTAACATTTACTTATTAAAAATAAAAAAAATTCACAGTATTATTTTTAAAAATGGAGATATTTAATAAATTATTTTATTAATGATAAAAAATAAATATCTGAATAAAAAATATTTAAACGTGTATAAAATTACATGATTAAAAAAAATTCCGCAACAAGATGCTCTTTTGGGTTAACTTGTCATGGCTATGAACAAGATAACAGTTGAAGAGTTATTGCTAACAGTGTAACACTGTGCATGAGTTAAAATAATTTTTTTAATAAATTATGAGAATTTTATTTATAAATTAATTTTAAAAAGAATTTTTTTTTGAATTTTATATTTTAGAAATAGTTATGAAGAAAGTTATTTAAAGAAATTCTTCACCTCTTCCTTTAAAGTACATATTATTATCATAAAATAACAATTAAACAAATTCAATTATAATTTTTATTTATCCAGCTTCTTATTATTTTAAAAATTATAAAAATTATTTATAAAATAAAATAAGTATAATTTAAAAAATATTTAGTAAAAAACATTCAATCAACATTCTTTAATAAATTATATAACTAAACCTACCATAACCTCGATTTCAATTCAGAATCATAAAATAATAAATTTACGTGGTTTTTACTCGAATTAACAAATCTATATAACAATTAATATTATATAAAATATAAAATTTTAAGATAATAAACTTATAAATATTTGTTTATTATAATTGTGTAGAAAAAAAAAAATCATGATTAGAGTTATAAGAAATGGTAGGCAATTATTTGGACTGTTAAAGCTACGGATGGATCAATTCACATCGAATGTCTTCCATAACCTACTCATCTCATCATATAAATATTGGATCAACTCTTGTCATAATATATTCTATTGTCTTCAGTGTCAGCAAGCTTAGATAATAATGATTAGAATTTAATAGGATAAAAGTACTGATAACAAACGAAAATATGATTACAGAAATTGAGTTGAGAGGAATTGTTAGAATATATATTAAATTTAGTATATTATATATTCATATTTGTCTTATAATATTATTTTTAAAAGAAAATCTTATAAAATATTACAAATAGAAAAGTGCAAATCAAACTATATGTTCCAAACTTTATGAGCATTAATAAGTGTACACATGTTGGTATGTGTTTTGTCCAGTAGTTGGGAGGTGGTGGAGGAATTAATAACATTTAATACTAGGAAGAAAAAAAAACTAAATATTCCATTCATAGATGATTTTATGATTTTTTATCATTATAATTTTATTTTAATATTATTTTTAATAAATATTAAAAGTAATCTAAATTCATTTATTAGCAGTCATAAATTATTGGTTTATTGCTATTTAAAACCAATTAAGTGAGAAAAAAATCTTAATATTATATATATATATATATATATATATATATATATATATATTGGTTTAATTAATTTCTTTTAATAAATTTGATATTTTTAATTCAATTTTTATCAAGTTTTTATTTTATTTGACATTTAGAATTTTTATATTTTAATTGAGTTTTTGTAATTTTTTTACAAACTAATTTATAAAAGAAAATATTTTTCAATTTTATATTTTATAAATAGTCATGAAAAAAGTTATTTAAAGAAATTCTTCACCTCTACATTTGAAGTACACATTATTATCATAAAATAACAATTAAAAAAATTCAATTATAATTTTTATTTGTTCAGCTTCTTATTATTTTAAAAATTATAAAAAATATTTATCAAATAAAATAATTATAATTTAAAAAAATTTAGTAAAAAATATTCAATCAACATTTTTTTAATAAATTATATAACTAAACATACCGTATTAACCTCACTTTCAATTCAAAATTATAAAATAATAAATTTATGTAGTTTTTAATCAAGTAATTAGATATAAGAGATGAGTCAAATCTATATAACAATTAATATTATATAAAATTTAAAATTTTAAGAGATAATAAACTTAAAAAAATTTGTTTATTATAACTGTGTGGAATAAACTCTTTCCTAAAAGAAACTCTTATAGAAAGATGTGACATACAAATATAGAATTTCGGAAAGTATTAGAAAATAGGGGAGTTTTATAGACAAAAAATAAATAAAAATAATCATAATTAGAGTTGTAAGAAATGGTAGGACGTTATTTGGAGAGTTATAGCAAGGGATGGGTGAATTCAGACCGAATACCTTCCGTATTCCCACTCATCTCACCATATAAATATTGGACCAACTCTCATCATAACAACATAGTTTCAATCTTAAAAAATCAGAAAGTTGGTTGCAATAATAATACCCTCATTCTGCATTTTTCGACTATACTTTTCAACTGCAACAACAGGTTTCTTCTCTAACTATTATTATTCTTCTATTCTGTACATACAATCATATTTTATATATGTTTTCGTCTTCAGTGTCACAGTTTTATTTGATTTTTTTATTTCCTAATAAAAACACGTTTTTTAATGATAATTTTGATGAGTAATATTAACTTAGACACACATCTTATAATAACATTTAATTGTTTTATTTCTATCATATTAAAGAACCCCAAAGGCGCCCTTAATTTTAAGGGCAGAAGGAAATCTAGGAAGAGGGTGTGCACAGAAAAAAAGAGAAGAAGAAAATGTGGAGGTTGAAGATAGGAGATGGAGGAAATGATCCATATCTGTTTAGCACAAATAATTTTGTGGGGAGACAAACATGGGAGTTTGATTCTGAAGCAGGCACTGTTCACGAGAGAGACCAAGTTCAGCTTGCTCGTCAAAACTTCTATCAAAATCGTTTTCAGACCAAGGCTTGTGCTGATCGACTTTGGCGTTTTCAGGTACTTTTTTACTGTTCTTATAAAAAAAAGTAAACCAAATTAATATTAATGGGATGTGATCACAACTTAAAATCAGACTCTAACGAATGTTATCTAACCACATTTAAAATCAGAATGATTATTATTATTATAGAAGTTATGGTAATATATATATATTATATACTTCACAAAAATATATTACATCAAACTTGATTAATTTTTATCATTAATTTTATTAATCAAGTTTGTTATTCACTCTAGCCATATTTTATTTTCACTCTCTTATTGACAATATTTATCTTCATTTTGTTTTCTTTAATATTTTTTGGATATTGGGAAATCATGTATCAATATATTCGGACCATCAATTAATGAAAGAGTGACTTTTTTTTAATATAATTGCAGATTTGTTATTACAAAATATTTTCAGAGAACAACTGGTTATTTAATGTATTGTGCTTTGAGTGTTACTAAGATCACAATTATCGGTTCCTTTGAATTACATGGTCTTGTTAAATGGCAAAATTCCCACGTAAAAGCCTTCCTAAAATGTCAAATTTAAGTTTTCATATTTCGTTATTCTTGGATCTAAACATCAATTCTTTTTTTAAAAAAATTAAATTTTTAGTAGATTCTTCAAGAGTCTTTAATTCAGACTTGTAAATAAAACAAAAATGATAATTTTGTCCTCGGAGTCATTATGTTCACAACAATCTGCTAATGAAAAGTGGTCTTAATTGCTTTTGTACAATTTCAATTGTCTCTATCTCGTTAGAAATTATTTCAAACGTCTTTATCTCATTGATGACTATTTCAAATGTCTCTCTCATTAAAAGTTGATTCGTTTGTTTATTCCACTCTACACAACTTTTTAAAACGGATAAAACCAATACAAAACTAATGGAAGAAACAAAATTAACTTATAAGTAAACAGTCACTTTTGGCATGAAAATTATGTTTATCATACCAAAAACACCAGCTAATAACATATATGGATTAATGATCAATAATTTTTAATTTTAAAGATTTTTACTATTATTTTTACTATCTATTTCAACGTTAAAAACTACTTTAACCCAATTAAGGATTGAATATATTGATTATTTAAGACTCTAGAAATATTAATTTTAAAAATCAATTTAACCGATTACTATAATTTTAGACACGAAGTTAATATCTGATTGATTATTAATCACGTGATGATATTAAACGGTAGAAATCAATTTAAAATCTACTATTACGGTATTATTAGTTTACGATTGCTAAATTTTATTTGCAATTTTAAGGAGTGACATTATCAGTAAGGAAATAGTAAAATAAATATTATCGATCGTGTGCTATTTCAGAAAAAAAGAAAGATATAAGAAATTAAAAATACATAAATATTAATCATATAAAAATGAAAAATAAAAAGTGAGTTGTGAAAAAGTAAAAACTCGTCAAAAAGTAAATTCGGGGATGAAATTAAAAAGAAAAAAGAAAAAATAGAAAGGTGTGAATTAATTCTAGATTGGAGAGGCTGATTATTGAGGGAGATAAAAGGTAAAATAATTGTAAAAAAATTATAGAGGATTAGGGTTTTGTTTTTGGATAGGTTGGTAATTAATGAGAAGAGGGAAATATGTTTTTACAGATTTTGAGAGAGAATAAGTTGAAAGAAAGAATAGCGAAAGTGAAGATCGAAGATGGTGAAAAAGTAAGTTTGGAGAAAACTAGAAACACAGTGAAAAGGGCTGCTTCTTATCTTTCCGCACTACAAACCAGTGATGGCCATTGGCCTGCTCACCTTGCAGGTTCTCTCTTCTTTACTCCAGCATTGGTAAGTTCTATAACATTTTTATTTTAAATTATACTTTCTATATCAAAATTCATCATAAAATTAATCAATTGAAATTATTCAACTGAGAAATTGGTATTTATAAGTTTCTTTGTATAACAATATTGCAGGTCATTTGTTTATACATTACAGGACATCTTGATTCAGTATTCTCAGAAGAACATCGTAAAGAAATTCTTCGTTACACATATTGTCACCAGGTATATATATATATATTTAATTTAAAATTGTGGAGTAATTTAAAGACTAAAAGATTCTTTAGTTTGATTATCTTTTCTGAAAATTAACTGGAAAACATTTGAAGAACGAAGATGGAGGTTGGGGACTGCACATAGAAAGTCACAGCACCATGTTTTGCACTGCACTTAATTATATATGTCTGCGAATTCTCGGAGAAGAACCCAATGCTTGTGCTAATGCAAGAAAGTGGATTCGCGATCATGGTGGTGTAACGCATATACCTTCGTGGGGGAAATTCTGGCTTTCAGTATGAATATTTTTCTGTGACATTTAAATACGTAAATATATATGCATGAACCTCACTAATTAGGTATTTACAGGTTCTTGGTGTAGTTGACTGGTGTGGAAGCAACCCAATGCCTCCAGAATTTTGGATCCTTCCTTCTTTTCTTCCTATGCATCCGGGTTAAATTAATTAATTAATTCATTTTTATTTCTTACTATTTCTGGAATATAACATATCCAGTTGTTAAATTCGGTATTTATTTTATCTCACTGATACAGGTAAAATGTGGTGTTATTGTCGATTGGTATACATGCCCATGTCTTATTTATATGGAAAGAGATTCATGGCTCCAATCACACCGTTGGTAGCAAATTTGAGAGAAGAGCTTTTTGTTGAACCCTACGATAAAAATACTTGGAGGAAAGCACGTCATACATGTGCAAAAGTAAGATAATTATCAATCAGCAGTGTACGTTGTGTAGATAATTTTATATTTAGGAATATAAAAACAAAATTATTTATTAATTAAGGAATGAACTCTAATTCATTACACACGGATAAATTAATTATTAATTGCAATTAATATGTATATATATGTTATTTTACATTTTTTACGAATTACAGGAAGATCTTTACTATCCTCATCATTGGATACAAGATCTAATATGGGATAGTTTATATGTATTCACCGAACCACTTCTAAATCGATGGCCTTTGAACAAGTTAGTGAGAGAAAAAGCACTTGAAGTAACAATGAAACATATCCACTATGAAGATGAAAACAGTCGATATATTGCTATTGGATGTGTGGAAAAGGTAAACATCATCGTTTTTAATATGATAGTATTTAAAATAACGTTTTTATAGTTTTTATCCGGAATTCATTAAAAGGTCACCGTCGTGCTTATATTTTATAGGTTTTATGCATGCTTGCTTGCTGGGTAGAAGATCCAAATGGAGATGCTTTCAAAAAGCATCTTGCAAGGATCCCAGATTGTTTATGGATTTCAGAAGATGGAATGACCATGCAGGTAAATATATTGGATTACCAATTTTATTAGTAAAGGTGTTGTCACTTTTTAATAAAAATTAGTTCATACCTTATTATTTAGTAGCTAAGATGGTTGATAATGGTAAAAAAATGTATGATAATTAAACTGATTAATCCATTTGTTTATATATATAATGCAGGGAATTGGAACCCAGTCATGGGATGCTGGTTTCATTGTTCAAGCTCTACTGGCCACTAACCTAGTAGATGATTTAGGTCCCACACTTGCAAAAGCACACGATTTCATCAAGAAATCTCAGGTTACAATTACGTATATCAAGTTGAGGAAGAAAGCTCTTACGTTTACAAACATCATCTATTATTAATGTCTAATTTATTAAGAAATAAATTTTAAAAAATTTAACTTAATCATGGACTTTTAAGATATAAGGTTTATAATTCACTTAACAAGTTATTTTGGACCTATAGTTTTCATTGAAATCATGACTAGCAATAACCTGATTCAAGCTATTACGTAATCGATAACTAATTAATAATAAAATTGTAGATAATTTCAAAACAAATGTTTTCGTTCAATATTAGTTTTATCCAGCACAAAAAAATGTTGACATTCTAATTTTATAGGTAACGGAAAATCCATCAGGAGATTTTAAGAGTATGTATCGTTATATTTGTAAAGGGTCATGGGCACTGGCAGATAGAGACCAAGCATGGCAAGTTTCTGACACCACTGCAGAATGTTTAAAGGTAATATTAATTAGTACTTATAATTAAGGTCACCTAATTTTTAGTTTTGTTAAAAAGTTTCGTGTACAAAACAAATACACATCTTAACCTAACAAATTAACTATCCTACGTTTCAGTGTTGTTTACTTTTATCAGTGTTGCCACAAGAGATTGTGGGAGAAAAAATGGAACTTCAAAAGATACATGATTCAGTCGCTCTGATACTGTCACTGCAGGTGAGTATCATTGAACTTTTTGTGACATGCTTTGAATTGATTGATTAGGCAATCGATGATCCTTTTTTAATTATTTATTTATTTATTTTATACTGTCAATGCTATTTGTTATAAAACTTGAAAGTTACTTTAATCACTATAGAGTGCAAACGGAGGTATACCTGCATGGGAGCCAGCAAGAGCTCAGGAATGGTTAGAAGTAAGTGTTATATTAATTAATGTTGCAATGTGTAGACATTCAATATTAACAATGGATTAATTAATTAACTTGGTTATTACTTACTTACTAGCTACTGAATCCTACGGAATTCTTTGCTGACATAGTAGTTGAGCATGAGTACGTTGAATGCACTGCATCATCGATTGAAGTTTTAGTGTTGTTCAAAAAGCTCTATCCAGAGCATAGGAAGGAAGAGATTGAGAATTTCATCGGTAAAGCTGTAACATTCATTGAAGATTCACAATTAGAAGATGGTTCTTGGTACGGGAATTGGGCAGTTTGCTTCACTTACTGTTCTATGTTTGCACTCCGAGGTTTAGTTGCTGCCGGAAAAAGTTACAAAAACTGTGTTGCTATTCGTAAAAATGTGGAATTTCTACTTAAAATACAAAACGAGGATGGTGGATGGGGAGAGAGTTACCTTTCTTGCCCAAGGAAGGTTTGTGATTAAATAATCGTTTATGTTAATTATAAACAATGCTAATAACTTATTAACAATGTTTTAATGAATAATTTTTTATATATGATTAAGGAGTATGTACCTCTTGAAGGAGGTCGATCAAATCTTGTGCAGACATCTTGGGCTCTCATGGCTCTAATTCTTTCTCGGCAGGTACATTTCTCATCTGCATCTGTATATATATATATATCAATGTCTTCAAATTAAATATCAAAATTTCATTTTGAAAATTTTGTATGTAGGCTGAAAGAGACCCAAATCCCCTTCATCGTGCAGCAAAATTACTAATCAATTCTCAGTTAGAAGATGGTGATTGGCCCCAACAAGTATATTTCAAATCATAAACTCTCTCTATAACCTTGTTAAATTTAAAAGAAAAAATAAAAGTTGTCTGAAATAACATTGTTCAATTTGGTTGTGTTTTGTATTTGTTTTGAAATGGATAAAATTAGAATGATTTTTTTTTAAAATTTTTTTTTGTGATTTTTATGGCAGGAAACTCTTGGAGTGTACTTGAGGAATTGCTTGGTCCATTACCCTTTTTATAGAAATGTTTTTCCAATGTGGGCTTTGGCTGAATATCGTACACATGTTCTATTGCCTTCCGGGCAGCTTCTTCCTGCATCATCATAATTTCATTCCGTATACTTTTTTTATTTTGAAATGTATAATTTGAAATACATTATTTTTATTTCAGATTATATATTCTAAAATATAATATAATTTAAAACATAATTTTTATATTTTAAATTATTTATTTTAGAATATAAAAATTATTCTAAATTATATAATCTGAAATACAAAATAAAAAATAAATTTCAAATTATATATCTAAATTGTAAAATTTATATTTTGAATTACAAATTTATGGGGATCCAGATGAAATTATGGGAATCCAGATGAAAGTACGAAGGTGGAAGAAGAAGGTTGTCTGCCCTCCATTAGTATTTGAATTGCAAAATAAATATATAAGCTCAGAGGCCACAGGGTCGTTTGCTATGTCATTTGATTAAGACCATTAAAAGTGCTTCATGGGTTGTTTTAATGGTTTACACAGTGTTTGTCTGGAACAGGAATAAATTTAAAATGATTAAATACAATTTTTAACATAAAATATTAATTAACAACCTGATAAAATCATAGTAAACAAAATATTGAATTATCATAGATCATATGTAGATTTACACGATAAAAATGAGTAATAAATTATTAAATAATAACCACTCATTTTGCATCTATTATATCGCTCGTGAGCTTATTTATTTTAAAATATGTTTTAGAAATATAAACATTAAAAAGAATATCATTACAAACCTTGCATCAAAGCTCAGGCCATTCTTCATGAAATAATATCATTATTGTTTTATTTTGAATAAGATTTGATTATAATATCTTAAATAAGGTTTTATTTCAATAATCAACATTGGCTTTTCTTGAACACATTATATTACTGATATAAAATTATAAAACAAAGGAACAAAAACGGTATACTTAAATTTGGTTCCTGAAATTTGCTATACAAACATTCAACACAATGCGGTTTTGATTCTACCCTCAGTCAACAACTGCGGCTTCTAAAATTTTATATTCTATTGCAGGACGCGTTTTCATGTTCTTTTTCTGAAAAACGGTATTCTAGATTTGGAACTTTCTCTCATTACCAGTAAATCATTAATCTGTTTAGACCCTTAAATGATATAGTATTACCAATTGGAGCGCAATCCACGAAAATAAAACATAATCAATAGAACAAATTCCACTACCTCAGTCTTACTGGCAATTTCTTAGAAACTTCCTTTAGCATAATGTATAGGAAAGCCAGATATATGAACTGAATGAATTAAGAAAAAAATCATGTTATAATGTTATGTGATTATTTAGTGAATAGAATCTCAAAGGAGAATACTTTAGCATATTTTTATTTAAAAAACTGTACTTAAGATCATAAGTTTGAATCTAAGGATCATAAAATATTTTAACTAAAACGTATTTTCTGGGCAACCCCTCTACAAAATTAATAGAAAAAGGGAAGTAGCATTTCATCTGCTGAATGGGAGCATTGTGAGTCAACTAAATGCTGAGTATGACAAAAATATAATAATAATACTAATACAAGAATTTGAGGCACTTCTGCTTCAACCATTAAGACTTCAACTCCATATTTTTAGTTATAATATGAAATAAGTCGATATAGATTAATATATACTACTATGATTTGTGGTATAGTTTTCATTTTTGTTAACAAAAAGTAATAAGTTACCTCACTAATTCAGCCCTCTGTTGAAGAGACAGCAAACCATAATGCATAGTCAAACAGGATTTTCTATTGAATCACGGAGTAGGATTGTACAAGCATTAAATTCCGAGTTCTGCACACTAAGTGCTGAGCACTGATATTATGGTTTTCCCAAGTTACACTTGTTTGCTAAATGCTTCGTTCATGGTCTTTTGCATCATTTTCCTGGGTTTGACCTCTGCCAGGGACACCCTTACATATTCTCAATCCATAAGAGACTCAGAGATAGTAACCTCGAACGACAGTGTCTTCGTACTTGGTTTCTTCAGTCCTCAGAATTCAACGCACCGCTACGTAGGAATCTGGTACCTCTCTGACTCCAACGTCATATGGATAGCTAATAGAGACCAACCGCTCCTTGATTCTTCTGGGGTTTTCAAAATCTCCAAAGATGGTAACCTGGTTCTAGTTGATGGAAAAAACCATGTAATTTGGTCGTCCAATGTGTCCAACACTGCAACAACGAACGCCACTGCTCAAATTTCCCGTTATGGGAATCTAATGCTCAAAGACGACTCCACGGGACGGACCATATGGGAGAGTTTCGAGCATCCTTGCGATGCAGCAGTGCCAACCATGAAGATCAGTGCTAACAAAGTCACAGGTGAGAAAATACAGTTTGTGTCAAGGAAAAGTGCTTCCGATCCTTCTACTGGCTATTTCTCTGCTTCTCTTGAGCGTTTGGATGCTCCGGAGGTGTTTCTATGGATTAATGGAACTCGGCCTTATTGGAGGACTGGCCCATGGAATGGTAGAATCTTCATTGGGACACCATTGATGTCAACTGGGTATCTTTATGGATGGAGTGTAGGATATGAAGGAAATGATATTGTTTATCTGACTTACAGTTTTGCTGACCCATCTTCATTTGGAATCCTTACCCTGTCTCCAGAAGGAAAGATTAAATTGGTAAGGTATTATAACAATAAGAAAGGGTTGACTTTGGATCTGGGAATTTCTGATTGCGATGTTTATGGCACATGTGGGGCATTCGGAAGCTGTAATGGGCAGAGTTCACCAATATGTAGCTGTTTGAGTGGATTTGAGGCCAGGAATCAAGAGGAGTGGAGAAAGAAAAATTGGACTAGTGGGTGTGTCAGAAAGGTGCCACTCCAGTGTCAGAGGCTTAACAATGGGGGGAGTGAAGCTGCACAAGAAGATAGATTTTTGAAACTTGAAACAATGAAAGTACCAGATTTTGCAGAGAGATTAGATGTTGAGGAAGGTCAGTGTGGAACACAGTGCTTGAAGAATTGCTCTTGTTTGGCATATGCATACGATGCTGGCATTGGATGCATGTATTGGACTAGAGACTTAATTGACTTGCAAAAATTCCAAACTGCAGGCATTGATCTCTACATCCGTCTCGCCAATTCAGAATTTCAATCCAGTATGATATTTTTATTGTTCTTTGTTTATGTTTATTCTTAACAAGTTATAGAATCTATTATTCCCATTTATTGTTCGTGTCTGTCTGATTCTGAATGTGTTTTCTTTAAACTTTTGTAGGTAATGCACAAGAGCATACTAATAAAAGAATAGCCAAGGAATTAATCATCGGAATTACAGCGGCAACTGCTGGACCAATCATCGTGGCCATCTGTGTTTATATAGTCATTCGTAGACATCACTCGCGTAAGGGAACTGCCAAAGATTCGGGTAATCAAGCCTTAAACACAAACAAAATAGAACTAGGAAAACTAACACCGAAGAAGAATAAATAGTGCTTCCTTTTGTTATATGTGCTTCTATCTGTGATGTCAACCATTTGAAACAAAACAATTTACAACAGCTCTTAATTCGGAAAGTCTAAGATTGTAGACTCTTGAACATGTACAAAATCTAATACATTTGGAACATGTTCAGGAAGTGAGAAACACTTAGTAACTGCGGTCCAGAAACCAGCAAAACTGGATGAGCTACCGTTATTTGAATTTGAAGTCGTTGAAAATGCTACAAACAGTTTTCACTTAGCTAATACGCTTGGAAAGGGTGGTTTTGGTCCAGTGTACAAGGTAATATTTTGACTAGTGACACTCATATCAAGTATTTCTAAAACTTCCGTTTTAATTTTGCTCAATTTCTCTTAATAGGGACTACTGCCAGATGGTCAAGAAATTGCTGTGAAAAGACTCTCAAGAGCATCTGGACAAGGTGTAGAAGAATTTATGAATGAAGTGATGGTGATTTCTAAACTTCAACATCGCAATCTTGTAAAACTTCTTGGCTGCTGCATTGAAGGAGACGAGAAGATGCTCATATATGAATTCATGCCAAATAAAAGTTTGGATGCATTCATCTTTGGTTAGTTTATGCATCCATATACTTCACTTTCCAATCATTCAGCTCACTCAACGTTGGTAAAATATGGACAATTTATTCAGTTCCTGCTAACCTATTTTGGCTAAATCTCTTTTTCATTTTCAGATCCACTACGGCGGAAACTTCTAGACTGGACAAAACGTTTTACTATAGTTGAAGGAGTTGCTCGGGGCTTACTCTATCTCCATAGGGATTCTAGATTAAAAATTATACATAGAGATCTGAAGGCAAGCAATATCTTACTAGATGCAGATATGAATCCCAAAATATCAGACTTTGGTTTGGCTAGAATATACAAAGGCGAGGATGAAGTTAATACCAAGAGGGTTGTTGGCACATAGTAAGTATGCTTTACTGTACTTATATTATTAACATAAAGTTTACTTTGAGAATTAACTTTTATGTGATGTGAATAAATAAATAGTGGCTACATGTCCCCTGAATATGCTATGGAAGGATTGTTTTCTGAGAAATCAGATGTGTATAGCTTCGGAGTTTTGCTACTAGAGATTATCAGTGGAAAAAGGAACACTAGTTTTCGAAATGATGACCAGTCTCTCAGCCTTATAGGATATGTAAGTCTCTTCCCACCTCACGGCCTTCTTATTTGCATATAGCCTTTGTTTGCTTGCTAATATTTCAATTCATTTTTACTTAGGCGTGGAATCTATGGAACGAAGACAATATTAGGCTTTTGGTTGATCCAGAGATATCAGCTTCAGGATCTGAGAATCATATTTTGAGGTGCATCCACATTGCATTTCTTTGTGTGCAAGAAGTTGCAAAAACTAGACCAACTATGACTACTGTGCTCTCAATGCTTAACAGTGAGATTTCCCATCTACCTCCTCCTAGGCAAGTTGCATTTGTTCAGAAGCAAAGTTCATCAAGTTTAGAGTCTTCTTCTCAAGAAAATAATTGTAACTCCAACAACCATGTAACTCTTACTGATATCCAAGGGAGATAACAGTATAGAATCATTTTCACTGTGAAAATTGCTGCCATTCTATATGCTGATGTTTATTGAGTTATGTTTATCCACTGCCAGTCTTATTTTCTAGATAATCAAACATTCAATATAACAGTAATCCTTTAATGATGGCCTTTAATAAACTATCTGGCAGTAGTGCTTAATTATGGATAAAAGCGGATGATGAAAATTCTAGAATAAAAATCACTGTACAATAGAAGCCTTTGGAAAGAGAAAATGACAATGGATCAGACGTCAAATTGTAGAAAATAAAGTAAGTAGTCAATATTGGCGGTTCAATATAAGATGAACAGTCAGAAGCCAAAACTGCTAAACCTGTAACATATTTCCAACCTTGATTGAAATCAGTCCCTTTTTCACCTGAATAATTGCTTGAGTCTATTGTTGTACAATCTTTAACATAAGTTTCTTAGAGATAATTTATCACAAATAGTAAGATATCCAACCATTTACCACTTGTTATAAAATTTAGTTACTTTTGATTCCAGTAATCGTTATACAGAAAAACATTAGGATTATCTTAATCACAGTTATTTCAGATGCAAAACTGACATGAGAATACCTTACGGTGATGTTTTTATACCCTCATGGGAGAGAAAAAAAATCAGCACCAATCTTATTGTATATTTCCTGACACTTTCAATATCTCATGAAAGCTCTTGGCACTTCAAACAGTTTCAAAGACATTGAATTTGCATTCGGATTCTTAAACCTTAGAAATTAAATTTCTTCGTCCGAATCTGCAAAAGAAACCGTAAAAAAAATCACGGTACTTCTGAATCATTTTTTTCTCACTCTTTGCCCATTATAAGGCTTGTTCTCTAAATTATGCTTTTAATATTAGAACTGCAAAATTGTTTCAAAAGCACAAGTGTATCTACAGAATGGATATAGATAAGATGATAAAACATGGATTTGAGAATAGCAAGTTGCATCTTTTGTTTAATGCCATATGCTGCAATGATATTAAAGCAAACAATTCTTTATTAAACACGTAGCTTTTTCCTTTATAGATATATATTGGATCATTAAAATAGACTCATGACAACCACATAATAAGATTGAATATATGTACTATATTACGATGAAGTTATATCATTATTAATATTATTAAAATAATAGATGTTGGTGCTTAGCCGAATAAGCAAAGGAAAGCATCAGTTATACCGTGTGGCTAAGAGAACCATAAGAAACCTTTACAACGGACATATTCACAATACAGAATAAAGACCGCAATTTAAGTCAAGGAATCCTCTCTCAATAGGGGTAACATTTTCATTTTTGTTTGTCTGATGTTTATAAATTATAATATTTGCTCACAAATATTATTATTCGTTTTTTTAAAATTTTAAACAGACATTTTCAATGCTTTCAGAAGTTAAGGAAATAAGTTTTAAAAAAAATATATCACAAATTTATTTACAAACAAATGAATATTAGAATTTGAATATATAAAAGTTGAGATGCGTGTTGAAATGTAAAGGCCTAGTACTATTTTCATATGGCCCAATTGAAAAGGCCCAAGTAAAATCAGGATGCTCGAATCGGCCTGGTATTATATGGACATCTGGCTTGTTTACTGGCCCAGCTGTTCTAAGCCAATACAAAGCGTTGTTAATTCCAAATTTGTCAGCAAAATTGAGAACTAATAAAACAGTTTAAGGGCCTATTTCACAATTAGGTGGTAAATATCGATAACTCTCTCAATAAATTTATAATAGACATTGTATTTACAAAAATGGATTGTTTGGTGAAATTTCTCTCTTTATTTATAAAATATGTTTATTATTATTAAGGATTTAGAATGAACTCCTCTGCATAAGTGTGTGTTTTAGGTGGTAATTAAATGTAATTTTCAAGCACACTAGTAGGATAATTTTTCCAAAAGAAAAATCATCATCCGCGATCACTTTTGTAAATTTTCCAACTTAAACATTCGATGACATTAAAGATGATACCTGCACATAACTTTTGGTGTTGAATAATACCTTTTTTTAAAGCACTGTGAATGATGTTTTATTGCAAAATTTTGTATAAGCGACACTTTATACCGACAGCTACATTACTTGCGATTGTATGTTACTATTTGTAACTTGACACTTGAATCTCAAGAAAGGAACAAAATCATTGGACGACGAATCCCATAGATGTCTTGAGTTTCATGCACGAAATTCTGAAAGTGATAAAAGTAGAAATTAAATAAAAGTTTCAGAAACAGGTAGGTCCAATGTTATCCTTCATCAGTTGGCAGCAATATATAAGCGGCACCATTTCACAGGCTTCTTCCATCAAACACCATACCTTCATTGAAGAGTTTTTGAAATGGCTCATCCTACCTCACAGCCTGCAGAAGGAAGCAAGCAAAAACGTTCAAACCTTCTCCGTTACCTAGCGATGGTAATACTGGCCTTGATCATCCTTGTGGGTATAGCCGTGATCATAGTTTGGTTGGTTTTGAAGCCTAAAAAGTTGGAGTACAGTGTGGAGAATGCTGCAATCCACAACTTCAACTTGACGGATGCAAACCACCTCTATGCAAACTTCGATTTCACTATAAGATCATACAACCCAAATTCTAGAGTCTCCATATACTATGACAGTGTCGAGGTGTCAGTGCGTTATGAGGACCAAACTCTTGCCACCAATGCTGTTCAGCCATTCTTCCAGTCACATAAAAATGTCACCAGGCTGCACGTGGGCCTGACGGCCCAAACAGTGGCCCTGTATGAGTCCGTGCCTAAGGACCTTAAGCTTGAGAAATCCTCAGGGGATATTGAGTTAGATGTGTTGGTGAGGGCAAGGATAAGGTTCAAAGTTGGGTCGTGGAAATCCAAGCATCGAGTTTTGAGGATATTTTGTTCTCCTGTCTTGCTGCATTTCTCTAAAGCCAAGAGTTTCCAAAGGGTCCCTTGTGAAGTAGAACTCTAAACAACCAAATCCTTTTCGATCTATTAATTATGATTTGTTTTCTACTTTTTCTGTCCTTCTTACTGCCTCATTGCTAATTGATGTTATCATTCTTTGTCAGTGTTTTTGTATTTTTTTTGTCTTGGCTTGTTAATTGGTTTTGGTTTTCCTGTATGTTGAAGAAATGGTTAAAAAAGGGAAAATTGGCTGTAATTCATCCAATTGATGCAAATGTTGTAACTTGTGAGCATTGCCTGTGTCGTCCTTCAAAGTTTATACTATTATTAATGGCGTACTGCCAGATGAGACTTTGACCACATTGGATTTCTGCTTTTGTCTATATTTCCATTTTCATTTTCATTTTTTTTAATGCAACGGTGAAATTGGATTAAAAGAAAGTATTATTTTATTTGCAGAATTTAACTTTTGATCAATGCTTATGCTTATGTTACTAATATTTAGTTGAGAAAGTAGATCCTCCTATGGTGAGGTTTGCTTTTTCTTTGGGATAATGCTCCCATTAACTTTTGGTCAATCCATATGTTACTGAGCTTTAGTGGAGAAATTGATCCTCCTATGGCGAGGTTTGCTTTTCCGTGGGGACAAATTCAAATACAGTGTTTGAGTGTGTGAGTGAAGCATTAAATGTAAGCAGTTAGTCCTACGTTCTTTTGAGTGGATATGAGGAGTGGATTTGAGGAGATTTGAAGATAAATTTTTTTATCATTTATTTGAGTGAATTTGGAGGTAAATGAAAATAAATTTGGAAATTAATCTTTTTAATTTGTTACGTCAATACAATTCTATATTAATTCTCACAAATTTTATTTCCAAATTCACTCTCATTTACCTCCAAATTCACTCAAATAAACGACAAAAAAATTTATTTTCAAATCCTCTCAAATTCACTCCCTCAAATCCACTCAAAGGAAGAGGACTACTGGTCAGAATCTTGAGGTACGACTTCTTAATATATATATATATATATATATATATATATATATATATATATATATATATATATTCCAACTCCAAACTTACTTTTCTTCAAAACGATTTAGCTCCATCAATCATCACACCAAAATACATATACACATTCACAGTACCTTTCTATTACCCAAATTCCAGGTAACTGCAACTAGGTATATTTCTTTTTACTTTTTTCCTAAAAATGTAAATAATTGTTACTTTTTAGAGTTTAATTACGTTTTAAATACACTATTTGCAATTAAAGCTTTTGTAAGTATATAGGCTACTTCTTTTGACAAAAGTTCTCTTTTAATGAGAATTTAAATGAATTTAAGTTTCATATTAATTATAAATAAAAAAGTTAAAGAACTTATAATGAGTGTTAAAGAACGTATAATGAGAAAGATTCAAAAGTTTAAATGTAAATTTTGACTTAAATTTCATCACAAATTACATTTAATAAAAAAATAAAATAAGATTCATTAAAATTATTCAAAATACTGTATGTTTAAAAGTTAGTTAACTCTAATTGTCTTATAGGTCTAAAATTTATTCACAAATGGTGCATGAATATCAAGAGTGCATGATACACTGGCAATTGGTACAGGTTATGCGATTCGTAAGAAACATGTTACCCGCTTTTCTCATTCTGTTGTCGAACTTGTACATGAGTTTTGGAGCTGGCTTAGACACCATTACAGTGTCTCAATTGATGTCAGACCCTGAAACCTTGACCTCTAATGACGGCGCATTCAAGCTAGGATTCTTCAGCCCTGCAAACACAACAAATCGGTATGTAGGGGTTTGGTATCTCACTGAATCCAATGTCATATGGGTGGCCAACAGAGCCCGACCGCTAGAGGATTCTTCAGGGGTTGTCACCATATCCAATGACAGAAACCTTGTAGTACTAAATGGAAAAAAGCAAGCTGTTTGGTCATCAAATGTCTCAAATATTGAGTCCAATACAACTGTGCAACTTCAAAATACTGGAAACATTGTCTTGCTGGATAGCCTCACAGGCAAGACAATTTGGGAGAGTTTCAAACAACCCACTGACACATTCCTGCCAAACATGATAATCAGCAGCAACCAAGTGACGGGGAAGAAAGACAAAAAGACTTCATGGAAAAACCCTTCTGATCCGGCCGTTGGAATCTTCTCCGCCAGCCTCGAACGTCTAAGTCTTCCTGAAGTGTTTGTCTGGAATCAAACACAGCCGTATTGGCGCTCGGGTCCATGGAACGGTCAGGTTTTTATTGGTTTGCCAAGGATGTATACTTCTGCATATCTGAATGGATTCAGTTTAGCAAGGGAAGATGATGGAACTGTCAGTATGGTCTATAGTTTGCCAAATCATTCTTTCTTTGGAACCATGGCCTTGAGTTCAGAAGGCAGGCTAGTTTACAGCTCCTGGATGAACAGACGTCAAGTTGGGAAGCGGGTCATTTACTACAGTAACTGTGATATTTATGGCTTCTGCGGCGCTTATGGAAGTTGTGATCCCGATAAGGTGCCAATATGCAGCTGTTTGAGAGGGTTTGAGCCGAAAAACCGCGAGGAATGGGATACGCAAAACTGGACAAGTGGATGTGTGAGAAAGGAAGCACTCAAGTGCGAGAGGAGTGAAGCCAGCACAGGAGACGGGTTTGAGAAATTGCAGATGTCTAAGGTGCCAGATTTTGCACTCCAATCATCTGTTTCTATTGATACATGCAGAACAGAGTGCCTGAACAAATGCTCCTGTACAGCATATGCATATGATGCTGGCATTGGCTGTATGTCTTGGAAGGGCGAGTTAATTGACATCGTAAGGTTCTCAAGTGGAGGACTCGATCTTTACATCCGCCAAGCTCCTTCAGAACTCAGTAAGTACATACAAGTTTTGTTTCTCTAATTTGTTTAAAATCAGATCTTTATAAATAATTCATTCAATTTTTAGTCTAATATCCAGATTCTATTGTGGATGTGTTAATTGCTGAACAATACAGATGGGGGGAGAAACATGACATCAATCATTGTAGTTACAGTGATAGTGGGAGCATTTCTTTTTGCTACTTGTGTATATTTTTTATGGAGATGGACTTCTAAGCGTTCTGGTATGTTTGCTTGTTCAGTTATTGTCCCTTTTCTTTCCTCCGTCAATTCATTGTGTTGATTTTGGTTGGTGTCCCTGATATCAGCAAGAACGGAAAGATCACCATCATTGGTGCTGAGCATAAGGGAAAACCATCCAGAAAAAAGAATTGCAGGTTTGAGTGGAGAGCTGGAACAAGTTAAAATCCAGGACGTGCCAGTATTTAATTTTGAAAACATTGCAACTTCAACAAATCACTTCAATTTAGCTAATAAGCTAGGCGAAGGTGGTTTTGGTTCGGTGTACGAGGTAACTGTCATGTGACGTTTGATTTTATCAATACTATGTGCAATCTGAAGTTTTCCTTAACATTTTCTTCTAGGGAGAATTAAAAAATGGGCAAAAAGTAGCAGTAAAACGACTTTCAAGAGCATCTAGGCAGGGGACAGAAGAATTTATAAATGAAGTGACAGTAATTTCAAAACTTCAACACCGTAATCTTGTAAGACTCCTAGGTTGCTGTATTGAAGGAGGGGAGAGGATGTTGATATTTGAGTACATGCCGAATAAGAGTTTGGACTTTTATCTGTTTGGTTAGTCCACCTTTATTTCGACAAATATGAAAAAAATGATTTTGCTTCCTGAAGATTACCTCACTTTCTATTGTTTCTGCAGATCCAGCCAAAAAGTCAGTTTTAGATTGGCAGAAAAGATTTAATATAATTGAAGGAGTCTCAAGAGGTTTGCTTTATCTCCATAGAGATTCTAGACTGAGGATAATACACAGAGACCTGAAGCCAAGTAATATCCTGTTGGATGCAGCCCTGAATCCAAAAATATCAGATTTTGGAATGGCCAAAATCTTTGGGGGCAGCGAAGATGAGGCCAATACTAGAAGGGTTGTTGGAACATAGTGAGTGTTCCTTCTTTTCATTCAAAGTCATATTTTGCCATAAATAACTGCTAACTTCATTTTGAAATTAAAATACAGTGGCTACATGTCTCCTGAATATGCGATGCAAGGACTATTTTCAGAGAAATCAGATGTGTTTAGTTATGGAGTTTTTCTGTTAGAGATCGTTAGTGGCAGAAAAAATTCAAGTTTTGGAAACGAAGAGGAGTCACTGAGCCTCTTAGGATATGTAAGCCTTTTGTTTGGTTGTTTCTTTTGGCACTATTTACAACAAAAAACAATGGTAGAATTTATTTGTGTTTTGCTTGTTAAGGCATGGAAACTATGGAACGAAGGGGAGATTGAATCTCTGATTGATCCAGAAATATTTAATCCAGAGAATGTTGAACACGTATTGAGATGCATACACATTGGACTTCTTTGTGTGCAAGAATTAGCGAAGGAGAGGCCTACTATGGCCATTGTGTTGTCAATGCTAAACAGTGAGATTGTTAATTTTCCTCCTCCTCGACAACCAGCGTTCATCCAAAGACACACCGAGTTAGAAGGAGAATCGTCTCAGCGGAGTCACGAATCAAATTCCATCAACAGTGTCACTGTAACAAGCGTGCATGGCAGATAGATGATGCTAACATAACATGCTTGAAATAGCTGCACTGCTCACTCATTTTAGTCAAAATTGTCAACTAAATTATACTGCTATTTATATATATAATGAATGTAAAGTTTGAACGTATAACATATTGTATAAAGTTTCTCGATGGATGCTTCTTTTTATATAATTAAACTTCATAATAAATAATTTCTTGATGGATGTTTCAGACTGTTTGTGTCTGAACATAAAACTGTATTTATTTAGGTTTACAGAGGCGTATTATTGGATAACGGATAACGTCAGTGTCCACCCAAAAGTGGGTGTTTGGTTGGATCCCAATCCCCTTTTGTATTTAGAGACATGATACAATCTTAAGCAGTAAAACTCTTTAAATTTACGCCATAAAAGTTTATACAATCCATTCCATTCACACTGTTTCCTCGTACACCTTTTTCTTCAAAGCAACTCATCCCGTTTTAAAGGGTTTGCTGTTTTGGAAAGATTGGGAGGGATGAATTTCTACTCATTTATCACATTTAAATTACTCACAATTTTTTTCTTTAAATTCATTCATATTCAGAATCATTTAAAAGAAATAATATAACTTTATGTTCAAATTCATCCACACATTTCTCCCTCAAATTCATCTTATTATAAGTGTTTAGAATACATAAAATTTTCATATAAATTTAATAATTATTATGTTTTAATTTATCATATTTTATAAGTATATCATCTTTTAGTTTATAATTATAGAATGAGGTACTAAAAAGAAGAAAAATAAAAAATTGATGAATTTATGATGATTTGTAATAATTTCTCAAAAAATTAAAGATGATGTGTCTAAGCTTCAAATTTTGCAGCTATGACTTTATCACGATTGAGTTTCTTAATCCAATTAAATGTAAAAAATATTAAATAATAAACCTGTAATTTCTACTTTAGCATTTACACCACTATTTAATAAACCCTAATTTCTTATAAACAAATGTAAACTTTACCATAAATGTATTGAGAATTAAGTTCAAATCTTTAAAATGACAAAAAATTAAATATTCATGTTTAAAGTTGAATTTATTATTTGTTTTATCATAAACTAATTATCAACTAATTAAATATTCATGTTTAAAGTTGAATTTAAAGTCCAATAATCAAATATTTATAATCAACTAATTATCAATTAAGAATGAGAAAGAACAAAATAATAAAAAATAAATATATTAAATATAAAAAATTATAAAAAAATTAAGACACGTCCAACATTCATATATAGGATAATTAATTACTTCTATATATTCTCAAGATGATTATAAAATGTGTGAATTGGAAAATAAACAACTTGCAGCACCCATTTTGAGCATGCAATAATTTATTGGTGAGTAAATATAGTCTTGTTTTGTTTAAATAAGTTATCGAATTTCAGATTATGAAGAAACCCCTGAAAGATTCTTAAGCCATTATTAAAACTTTTTTATAGTGATATTAGTCGGTAATAAATATTCTATATTCTAATACGATAGCAAAAAGTTGGTTACATACTTTACTATTTGTCTATTATTGTCTTATCAAAACAATTTTTGTTATGAACTTTACTGTTATTTTCTAATTTGAGTATATTTGATCAATTTAGCTGATATTCCAAGGAACTGGTAACATGTCAACAACTTTTAAACGTAACTTTTACAAAAACAACATTGTTTTCATCTTGTTTTATTTTTTTTATAACTCGTTATTATTCCAATATAAATTTAATAAATCAAACAGGTAAAATAATATTTTTATAAAATTAGGAAATAATAAAATGTTCAGTTGAAGAAAAAAAAAACAAATTCATATACGACAAGAAAAATAAGTGAATCGTGGGGCGTGTCAGTTAGTTTAGTTGCTACCGTCCACTTGCAGAATATTTGGACCCATTTTTCTTATTTGACTTATCAAAAGTCAAAGTCAACTTCTCATTCACATCTTAAGATTTCATGTATATGCTAAGGTATTTTTCATCCAATAGAAAACATTCAAGAGTTATACAAACCAAATTCTACTTTGATTCTAATTCCACGAGTATTGATGTTTGAGGATAATACATATCACAAATGCTTTTTATTTAGATTAAATTTTTTTAATGCAATATGTCATTATTATAAATTACTATTGTAATGGTAGGCATACAAAATCGAATGAATAACATATAATTTCTTTTTGAAAATGAAAAAAAAACATTAAAATATCAATACATATTAAGTGGAGGTAATGATAATTAAAGATGTGTTATTAGTAAGCTTTGAAATTACATTGACTTTTTCTTTTCAAAATAAGAATAACTCAAAACAAGAGAAAAAAACTTTCAAAACTTTATAACAGGAAGAAAAAGTCATTTTATAAATGTAAATAAGTATCCTAAAAGTTAATCCAACTCTTTCTTTTTGTTTCATATATATTGTATTAAATTTGTTGCGCCGGATAAGTTTGACGGTAATAGGGAGGGAGCATTTTTGTATGGATATATATTTCTAAAGTCATAATTTAATCTGTGGATAAAGTGTTTTTTTCTTAGTTGTTTAAATGTTTTAAATCATTATAATATTAATCAAAATTAATTTTTATTATAAACATGATTTTTAAATTATGATAGAAAATAACCATAAATAATAATTATGACTACAAAAATAAACGACAACAAATAAACTAAATCATTAAAAAACGTTAATGTGAATGGATTAGTTTTCTTTTGTAATAATATATGGTGTTTAATACTTATTCCAACAGGCAGTGATATGTTGACAATGTAATAGATTTATACAGTCATATGAGGATTATTGTCTTATATTTCTTTTATTTTATAATTACAAAAGTCAAAACAAGTTCTCAACAAGTTATATGATTATATGATTGTGTTTCCTTACAAAATTTAGAATAGTAAAATTGGTTGGATGGGCAAGCCAACTACTAATTTGATAGACTAAACAAACAACTTTAATTTTATTTGACCTGTTATATTTATTTTGTTATATCCTATTTTAATTAAAAAAAACTAAGTTAATGTTGTCGTAGAGATAGAAAATATAAAATAATATTAAATTTTAAATTATTAAATTTTTAAAAGAAAGTTTATATCATTAACTATGGTAAAATAATTTTAAATATAAAAGTAATAATTTCTTAATTTATCTAATTATATATATTAATTAATTGATTATATATTGTAAATATTTATATAATTACACATATGTGTAATATCTTAAACTTATAATGGCTAACCATTCACGAATGTTATAACAGTACGTATGTTTCAAATATTTAAATAAGAAAATTAAATTTATTATTTTTCATATATATATATATATATATATATATATATATATATATATATATATATATATATATATATATATATATATATATATATCTCACCGTGCAGCGAAATTTAACGCCAATTCAAAATAAAATAGTTCTGTATATTATTATTAATCTTGATAAACTTCTGTATTTTTATCTTGACGATGTTTAAAAAATAATCATTTTACAATAAAAAAATATTATTTATAGATATAAATGTTAATTTATTTTTGAATTATCTAATTTATTTACATGATTTTTGTTTTCATCTCCATCATGTATTCTGTCTCTTGATAAAATTGATTGAAACTTTCACACATTCGTAGTTTTCAAGTTTTTTTTTATTTTACATAAGTAATTTAGATGATTAAAAATATTTTTTACTAAGATGAAAAGAAAATTCATAAATTTAAATTAGAAAAAGTGAATTAATAATGGATTCAACGTTGACAAATAAATTCATAGATTTATTAATAAAAAAAAGCATATCAGTTATGTAATGAATAATAATTAATTGGGTATAATATTTTATATACAATCTATCGAAAAGTAATTTTTTAAAATTTTAATATTTTTAAAAATTTTCAAAATGAAGGTATAATTGTGATTTTCTTTTCAAATGAATATTGATAAAAATGAAGACCAAAATTATGCAAAAGTATGTTATGTGAATAATATGCTATTTACAAATATTTTCGTTCGAACATTCCTACTATGAAAAAAATTGTATAAAGCGCGGAGCCTAACTTACGATGTGAAGTATGAAGGAATGTGACGTGAAGAGACCATATGAATCACATTAAATCCATGCTTCTCACTATATATAACACGCAACACCGCCCATAATAATAATGTTACCAAGGCTGAAATAAAGAAGAAAAGAAATAATTTTTTTTTTAGTTTTAATAGATAAAATATCAATTCGATAAAGATAGTACATTATTTTAAATTAAAATTAAAATTTAATATCTACTTTATCACTCGTAACATAAAATCATTCATATTTTTTTATGCTATAAAAATTATTTAACTTTTTAAAAAATAGATCAAACCTTATTCATCATTAATTTTATTCCATTTGAAGGAAATACATCTTAACTAATAGATTTATGTTCCCTTCATTATTCTTCTAAATAAAAACAAAATTTGGTAGTTTTATTTTTTTATGTTTGATTCACATTTAACCACCAAACGGGTAAAACTCATATTAAGTAGAAGAGAAGAAAGTGTCAGAGATGGCGACTGTTTATTGTTAAATGAATAGGTAGTTTATTTGTAAGTCATTGAATTGTGTGTCGTATAGGTTAACTTAAGTTTAAAATTTGACTTAATTATTTAAAGGAGTCGCGTTTAATTTTTACTTTATTTTTGGCAGGCACCAAATGTCACATGATGTTCTGAATCAATCGGCTGAGAAAAAGTAGTAAAACTGGTAATTATTCCTCCAAATTCAATTCTATCTCCCTTTTACGAAGACTTTCTACATATCTATCAATTTCTCTCAGTCTAGATTTTTTCGCCATTGTTTCCATTTTTCATATGATTACTTACTATTCTTTTTCCTTTTTGTGCTAAGCTTCACTGTGAGAAATACAGTGCGGTAATGTGTATCAGCTGGAAACTGGAACCTTCTTCCCACTGTGGCTTCTAATCTCTCTCTGCAGTGGAAGCCATTAAAGTCAATTATTAATACAAGTTACTGCATCACTGTTGTTCTTCAGTGCAGTATCTTTTATCTGTTTATTTACTAAAAAAAAATTTCATACAGTGTTATTTTTTTTATTAATTTATTATTCATTTATAATATTCTAAATCTAATAAAAAATAATACATGTGTTATGTTAAGGTACAATTACCCTTATTTATTATTTTCTTGGGAGGAAAAAAACAAAAAATAAATGAGACACAAAGGGTATTGGGTTATTTTTTCAACGCTTTCTCCAATCTGGGAGCCGTGTCTTCAACAACCACAACACAAGCGTGTCTTCTTCTCAAAATCAAATCGGCTCTTATTCTCTCCGGTCAAATAAATACATTTCGTCTTCTCTTTCTTTTTTTCATGTCACCACAGTCACACCCACTATCTCTTCCCCCCAAAGCTAAAAACACAATCCTATCCTTTATGCTTTCACTACTCCCATTCCGTCACCGCAACAGCTTATAACACTATGGCGGCGATGTCCATCTCCGTCGTCTTTCTCTTCTCTTTCATCTCTTTTCACCGTATGTATTCCTTGGCGGCAAGTTCAGAGATCATTATCACACAGGACGTCGTTATCAGGGACGAGGGGCTTGAGACATTGGTGTCTGAAGAGCTCAACTTCACCTTCGGTTTCTTCGGTTCGGACAACTCCTCTTCCCGCTACGTCGGAATTTGGTACCACAGCATTCCCGCGACACCTGTTATATGGGTCGCAAACGGCGACAAACCCATCAACGGCACAGGAGGATCCATCACTATTGCGGATGACGGCAACCTCGTAGTCCACGATGGTGCCAAGAACCTTGTCTGGTCCACCCAAGTTTCCATCGATAGCAGCACCAAAAACTGCTCGGCGAAGCTTCGTGAAACTGGTAACCTCGTTCTCTCATGCGAAAGGAAAGACTTGTGGCAAAGCTTTGAGAATCCAACGGATACATTCATGCCTGGTATGAGGGTTCCAGTGGGGGCTTCAACTGGGAATAGTAGTGGCTATGTGTTCACTTCATGGAAATCGTCAACGGATCCTTCGAAGGGAAACTACACCATGGGGGTGGATCCTAAAGGGTTACCTCAGATAGTGGTTTGGGAAGGAGACAAAAGAAGGTGGAGAACGGGGTATTGGGATGGTATAATGTTTGAAGGGGTGTCTATGGCAGGAAATTATCTTTACGGTTTTACGCTTAATGGGGATGGTAAAGGAGGTAGGTATTTCATATATAACCCCGGCACTGATAAGGTGAGGTTTCAAATTGGGTGGGATGGCTATGAGAGAGAGTTCAGGTGGAATGAGGATGAGAAACGCTGGGATGTGGTTCAGAGAGGGCCTTCGCATGAGTGTGAGGTTTACAACAAGTGTGGGAGTTTCGCGGCGTGTGATATGGCCACTTCGAATTCACCTGTTTGTACTTGCATACGAGGTTTTGAACCGAAGAACAGGGATCGGTGGGGTAAGGGGAACTGGTCGGGTGGGTGTACGAGGATGACTCCACTCAAGGCTCAGAGGGAGAATGTTACTTCCGCTGACACTACTCAGGTTAGCGTCGGAGAGGATAAGTTCTTGGAGCTTAGTTCTATGAGGTTGCCGGATTTCGCAAGTGTGGTTGGCACGAATGATTGTCAGAAAGTGTGTTTGAACGATGATTCTTGTACGGCATATGCCAATGTTAATGGAATAGGGTGCATGGTGTGGAATGTCGATTTGGTTGACATTCAACATCATGGTACTGGAGGAAATACACTCAATATCCGTCTCGCTCATTCTGATTTAGGTAAGGTAATTAATCCATTATTTTTGTTTTCAAAATTAGCATTTCAAATTTAATTTGCATTTATCAGTACAAATGTTTCATGTGTGGTCTCACACGAAGAAAACTTGACTGTATTCATCCTGTTTCTATCTTGTTTCCAACATTTAAACCGATATATATTGCGAAAAGGAAAATAAAATAGTAGAATGACAAATCTTGGTTGAACTTGTATTTCAGCTAATTAGCCATCTCAAATTCTAAATCACTAAGATACGTTGATTTTTATTGTCTGTGAAGATGATGAGAAGCAAATAATCTTTTTAAATTTCTCACAAGCTTCTATGATAGTCAAGTTCTAATAACTTGTATGACTTTTGTATCTTCCAATTATACAGATGGAGGTAAAAAGAACATGATTGCGATAATATCTGCTGTTGTGGCGGGGTTAATCTGCCTAGGAATCATTGTATGGCTGGTGTATAGATTCAAGGGAAAACTTAAAGGTTAAAAATTCATAATTCATCTCCCCAGATTCTATTATTTTTTATCAGATATTTGACGACAAAGCTGTCCGATGCTATTATTGGTATTGACTTGCCTGCTTTACGTGTTATTTGTAGTTCTGCCTACAGTTTCCTCAGCTTCTTGTTGCAAGAATAGTGATGTACTGCCAGTTTATGATGGAAGCAGGAGCAGAGATATGTCAGCAGAATTTTCAGGATCAGCTGATCATAGTTTGGAGGGGAGCCAGCTAAGCGGGCCAGAATTTCCACTTTTCAATTTCAGTTGCATTTCAATAGCCACAAACAATTTTTCAGAAGAAAATAAGCTTGGCAAAGGTGGCTTTGGACCTGTCTACAAGGTAAATATGCTTCTGTAAAGCCCATCTTTTTAGTAATAAAAACAGGCTTTTCTAAAATGTAATGGAAAAAACGATTTGCTCTATTCACCAGGGAAAGCTTCCAGGCGGAGAACAAATAGCTGTTAAGAGGCTTTCAAGACGGTCTGGTCAAGGCTTAGAGGAGTTCAAGAATGAAATGATGCTGATAGCCAAACTACAGCACCGAAATCTGGTTAGACTAATGGGTTGTAGTATTCAAGGGGAAGAGAAGTTGCTGGTGTATGAATACATGCCAAACAAAAGCTTGGATTGTTTTTTATTTGGTATGTTTCTTCACATTAACCCCGTCAATTTCCTTACGCATTTTAAATTAACATGAAAAGAGACTATTTGGTTCATTTTCTTAACATTTGTGCATTTTCTGGTATACATAATGACAGATCCATTCAAACAAACACAACTAGATTGGAGAAGACGGTTTGAAATCATTGAAGGCATTGCAAGAGGATTGCTCTACCTGCACCGAGATTCAAGACTTAGAATAATTCATCGAGATTTAAAAGCGAGTAACATTTTGCTGGATGAAAACATGAACCCAAAGATATCAGACTTTGGATTGGCTAGGATATTTGGTGGGAACCAGAATGAAGCCAATACAAACAGAGTAGTTGGTACATAGTAAGTATGCTTTGATTTTACTTCTAAGTTAAGTCATCCACTTGTTAATTCCTGCTTGGACCGGGCTAATCTTAATCCATAACTCTGCTGCAGTGGTTATATGGCCCCTGAGTATGCAATGGAAGGTCTGTTTTCTGTCAAATCGGATGTATATAGTTTTGGTGTATTACTACTAGAAATTTTGAGTGGCCGCAGAAACACCAGTTTTCGACACTCTGATGACTCCAGCCTCATAGGATATGTGAGTATCTATCTCCTATTGAACTTTTTTGGTTATCAACGTGAATTCTTTGTTTTGCCGAAATATCTAACATGTCTAGAAAAACTAATTTGAAAATTTTGAGAGTTGCAACATTTTTATCACTAAGTTTACTGAAATGCCGATGTATTTATGATGATGTAGGCGTGGCATCTTTGGAATGAACAGAGAGCAATGGAGCTAATCGATCCATGCATTCGTGATTGTAGTCCTAAAAGCAGAGCTTTGAGATGCATACACATAGGGATGTTATGTGTGCAAGATTCAGCAGCTCATAGACCAAACATGTCAGCTGTGGTGTTGATGCTGGAAAGTGAAGCAACAACTCTTCCCACGCCTACGCAACCTTTGATTACTTCCATGAGGAGAACTGAGGACAGACAATTTTACATGGAAGGCCTTGATGTTTCAAATGATTTGACAGTCACAATGGTGGTAGGGAGATAGAAATCGAATCCTTCCCTTTCCGTGCCAGTTTTGTTTCCAATTCTCTGTCACACTTAAAGCGTAAATATGGCTCTCTTTTTTCCTTTTTGGCTCTACTGAAATTAAATTATAGTATACCCTTAAAATTTGAATCCCCTGTATATGTCACGTAAAAACAAGACAAATCTGGTCTATTAATGTTTATAGAAGTACTTACGAATTATTGATGAATGAGATTCTGATTTCGACAGTAAGATTCATGTCCAGATCCTTGTGAAACATAAGGCCAAAGTTGATGACCTACATCAATCATTGTTTGCAGGTTAGGCAAGTGTGGCATAGAAAAACTAGTTTCACATTATAAAAAGTGGTCAATTTGGTGCTAGGTGTAGTACAATCTTGGAGGACAATATCATAATTTTTGTGCGTCTTTCACATGCATAAAATAAATCCGGAATTTCTGGCACATAAAAGTCGTCAACAGACTGCTCTTTTCTTTTCCACGTCATTTGTACATTATTCTCAATTGCAGGATATTTTCTTTAATTCTTTAATTTATATAAAAGTATATTTTACCATTAAAAAATTTTCATGTTGCATATAATTAATTCATTAAAGTTCAAGAAGTGCATGTGGAAATCATGTTAAAAAAGTGTCGCAATATATGTTTGAGTTTTGTATCCACGCTTTCTCTAATGGTTGATTGATTAGGACATACCAACGACGTGTTTGAAGGGAACAAATTCATGAATTTTCCCTCTCCATCCAATATTATTGAACTTGCTATCACTTTCTTCAAACATAGACTTCATTCGGCAGAACCTTGTAAATTACATGATGTTCAAATCTCCTACCCCATCATGGTCAAGTTTCAACCCCTTTTCGTCACGACGATCTAGAACCAAAATTTGTCTATACGCAAACAAAATTATTTATTTCAATTACGTAATCATCCAAGCACAAAATATTTTGTCCTCACTCGATACCTATTTCATGGATTTCAATGACGTAAACATTACAAGTGGCCGAAACAAAAAACATCACTCAAGTTTTAACATTTGAAACTCACCAGCAGTAACTAAAGACCAAGTAAAGAAAATTACACTTACATCTTTATTAATTTTAAGGATAATGATATTTGACAACATTTTAACACCATTTACGTGTCATTATGTAATTGGTCTATGTTGATGTTTATGATTATTATTATTGATTGTAGAGTAATTTTAGACCTATCACATAATGACACTTAAATAATGTTAAAATGTTGTTAAATGTTGTCAAAATATCATTATTCTAATTCTAAACATGAGTTATGTTAGGTGATACTCTTATTTTTAAAACATTAAAATAAACATTCACGTTTTTATACTTTAATAAACTGAAAATTATACCATTTATAAATTTTAAATAAATATATGCTTTCATTATATATAAAATAAATAACATTTATCTTTCTTGTACTATTTAGTGATATGACATTTAATTCTATTATTTTTTTTATAACAGTTAATGTATTTATTGGATTTAATAATGTAATGATGAAGCATGTATAACATTCCTGTAAATTTTTTTTAATAAAATTTATGTATTCAAATATTTTAAATTAAAAAAAATATGTGTTGATCCAGTACATAATAATTACAATCGTGATTTTAATTTCATGATTTCTCTTAATCTAGTTTAAATTCCTCTAGTATAATGTCTACTCTTTGATTCGTAATATAAACAGTAAACTTTGACCTATCTCAAATTTTATCCTAAATCTTAAATACTAACCCAAAATATAAACTCTAACCTTGAACCTAATTCTTAAACCAAAAATCCTAACCAACTAATTGTTTCTTATTTTTATTTATCGTGAGACTTCGTTAAATTCCTATAATATCCTTATTAAATATATAAGTCTATTTACTTATATACTAGTTATTTTAGTTATTTTTAGTCTATGTGAAATTTCAAACTCACATTTAATTATCATAGCTCTTCCTAAATATCATGGTAAGTCATTTTACTATTTTTTTTATCCAATGGAGGGCTTCAATGAATTATAACAATCTTCCCACAATTGATTTTTGAGTTCTTTTTAATTCCATACTAATCTTCTTACTCATTTTTACTTAACGTGGACGTTCATATTAAAAAATTTTCATACAAAGTTTCTTTTATCCTGAACTTATTGTAGTCATTTTTATCCTGAACACTAACTCTAACCGCTTCTACTTATAGTTAACTTACTCAATTTCATCATATACGAGGGTTTAGACCCAAGTTTAGTCATATCAATTTTTGTTTTTCTAGATTTATCCACTAATGTACTAGTTAATTTAATTATATTTACCTTTTCACTAAACTCTAAATTTGAAACTCTAAACTTTAACCATAACTCTTATCCTACATGTCTAAGTTTATTTTTATTTTTATTTTTTTAATAATTTTACTTAGTTGCACATGTCTCGTTTAGATGATCAAATATTTTATTGATGATCAAATATTTTATTGCTATACATTTAAAACTTGAAAAAGTATTTTTATGACTTATAACTTTTTAATTTTTTAAATTTTATTGTAGAATTTTAAAAGAATTATATTAAATACCACTACGTTTCAAGAAAAAAAAAATTTAAGGCTTAATAGTAGTATTAGCTTGCTTTTGTTGGAATCCGCTGTCAGTTTTTTGTGGTAAAAGAAGGCAACATAGATTTGGTGACCTAATTGGGCCGCCGCTGGTTTCACATTTGGAAGAACAAAACGTCATCCACCCAACCCAAAACTAAACCATAGTTACCTTTCTGTATTAATTATTATACTCTATCATCCACTCAGCCTTTTTTACACCTGAAAGAACGTATAAAGTGAATATGATCAATTCATAACAAATATTAACCAGTATTCTAAAAATAACAGTGTTTGAAAAGAGAAAAGATCATAAAAAGTCCTTACTTGAGGCAAAAAAATAAATAAAAAATCAAATATTTAATGTGTGATTGTTTTTCATAAATCAAACTCTTGCATGATTCTGTGGTGATTGATGAAGTGAAAAAGGAAAAACGTACGCAAGAAGAGGCGGTCGTGAGATGAGTCTTCGGAATGGCTAACCATATTCAGACTGTTGACTGATAAAAAAACAGAGTCGCATAAAAGAGCGACTCTGCTTCTCTTTTCAGATTTGGGAAAGCGAAACCTTATTCAACGGAGAAACAACATAGACCAACAAGAAAGAATGCCAATGCCGGGTTCAATTTGGTTTTCTTAGTTTCCTCACTACCCCACACAATACCAAAACTATGAAACTTGTATTTCTCTTCCTTACCAAACACTTGATCAACTCTCCCTCTGCAAACATAACATGCCAGGTTTAGTATTATTTCTCTTTTGGTTCTTGGCATCACACATCACAATTTCATTCTCCTCAGACACCTTAACCCCAACGCAAACTCTTCTAACCAACCAAACCCTGGTGTCACCAAGCCAAGTCTTCGCTCTGGGCTTCTTCTCCGGGATCAATTCCTCTTGGTACTTAGGCATATGGTACAACAACATCAGCAACGGACCCATAGTATGGGTTGCCAACAGAGACAACCCTCTTCGCAACTCCACAGGATTTCTAACCATCGGAGAAAACAAAAACATGGTTCTGACAACTCCGTCAGGGGAATCTGTTTGGTCCTCCAATATCACCGAAGCCAACAACCCCATTCTTCAGCTCTTGGACACGGGAAATCTAGTTCTCAGAGAAGAAAACGTAACTGACCCCACAAACTATCTCTGGCAAAGCTTCGATTACCCAACAGACACACTCTTACCTGGGATGAAAATGGGGTGGAACCTAGACACTGGCGTGGAGAAACACATAACCTCGTGGAAAAGCGAAGGAAAAGACCCTTCGAGTGGAAATTACTCTTTCAAGATAGATCCTCGTGGGATACCAGAAATTTTCTTGTGGCGTGACGATAATATCATATACAGAAGTGGGCCTTGGAACGGCGAGAGATTCAGTGGGGTACCAGAGATGCAACCTGAAACTGACTCCATCACGTTTAGTTTTTCATACGATAACCATGGTGTGTACTATTCCTTCTCCATCGGGAACAGTTCTATTCTGTCGAGGCTAGTTGTGACTTCGGGTGCCGATCAACTTCAGCGTCTTACTTGGGTGCCAAGCAGCAACACATGGACCAAGTTTTGGTATGCACCTAAGGATCAGTGCGATGATTACAAAGCGTGCGGTTCTTATGGTTTGTGTGACAGCAACGCCTCGCCGGTTTGCACTTGTATGAGAGGGTTCAGTCCGAAGAACCAGCAGGCGTGGAATTTGAGAGACGGATCTGATGGGTGTGTGAGGAAGACGAATTTGGATTGTGGGAGTGACAAGTTTTTGCATGTGGAGGACGTGAAGTTGCCAGAGACAAGTATTGTGTTTTCGAACAGGAGCATGAACCTAGAAGAGTGTAAAGATTGGTGTCGCAGGAATTGTTCTTGCACTGCTTATGCCAACATTGAGGTCACAAACGGAGGAACCGGGTGTGTTACGTGGAGTGGTGAACTCATAGACATGAGGCAGTATGCTTCGGGTGGACAAGATCTCTTTGTCAGAATAGCAGCTTCTGATGCAGGTACCACCTACATACTAAACATTATTTAACATTTTTCACCGCTATTTATTTGCTTTTATTATTTTAAACACTGTTTAGGAAAACCAAACAGTACTTAATAATGACAAAATTTATGCTTACTTATTCATCTGTTTTATTAAACAATTGTTTCTGTTCTGTCTTCCAATCTTCCATACTCTGTTTCATACCAATTTGGTCGACTGAATTCGAATCGATTGAATGTTGAAACATTTTGAAAGGTCATTTTGACATTAAGCACCTAAACCTGAATGAACGAAAATTTGGAAATTATCTGGACAGATCTTTTGGTATTAAATTTTAGGAGGATTTTTTGTTCAATTTCTTGGTGCCGCCCTAAACTTGTTTCACGTGTGACGTGGCTTCTGACCAAGGGTAGGAAAAAAAGAGAGGTATTTGTCTACAGTGGAAATATGAACGAATTGCACTTCTTCATCACCTTTTTCATTCCAGTGGTTGGGTGACCTAACTAAATAAATTCGAATTCTCTATTTTTTCCTGATATTTTGGCTCACGCCACTTTATTAAAGTACTAATTTTCTAGAATTTGCTGGGCCCACTCACTTTTCTCATATGGGCCCTTAGGAAATGGTGCGTTGTGGGCCGGCGTTTTTGACTCGTTACGTTTTCTTCTGGGCGCCACCGGATGCTATGTTCTTTTCTCAGTCAATGCCTATATCACATTTATCACATCTTCTTTTCGACAATATTAAAACATTTACGATTTCTTTTTCCGAAATTTGCATTTTAATGTTATTGTGTACGAAATTAAGCACGAGATGGATGGAGAGAATAGTACTGTTGATACAACTTACAAGCATGGAATAATTTTAACTACATAAAATTTGGCCGCATTGATATTCTTAGTTTAAAACTTTGTAGCAAGAAATGTCATTGATTGAATTTATTTCACAACTAATTCTATCTATTGTTCATGCTTGAATATGGGAAGCGAAGTGGAGAGATTGAATATGATTAGGCAATGGGAAAAGAGGGTCCTGGATCATGCTAAATTCATAGGTTGGTAGATCTTGGAAAGTGAGGTGCGAAAATTCAAAAAAGATAAGGATCTGGTTTATTAATGAGTATCATCTGCACTGTGGTGGGACTCAAACTTATATTTATACATTTTGGTGGGAAGCATTTCAAGCTGCATGTCTACATCAAAGCAAGCAAAATTCTCTTACTTTTCTTAACCTTTTTGTGAATGTGTTTTCAATGATTCATTTTGTAAGGGAAATAAAAAAATGTACAATAGAAAACTAAGCTAATTTCATCAGTCTCCTTGAGCTGAATTTCTGTAGCTAATCTGCAAGTTACATTTCTGCTTAAGTTTAATTCAGACACACTAATGTTCCCTTGAACACAGTAAATAATGGTGTCACATTTTTTTCAACGAGCTTGTAGGTTTTCCAAGTGACATAATTTTCTGTCTTGAATATTTTAGTTATGTAGTCATCATCTATTTTTTAATTTTGCTAGTATTTACACTGCAAAACCTATTTTGTTCCACTTAGAACAAATACTAAGTGGATAAATGTACTAAAAGAAACCTATGTTTCACAGAGGACACTGCAGATGGGTCTCAAAAGTCAAACCATATCGGCGAGATTATAGGAATTACAATTTCTGCTGCGGTAGTAATTGTCGGACTGGTTGTGATTTACTGGAAGAAGAGGAAAGTGTTAGGTATATCGAATGTGAAGACTACCCCCAGAGGTAATGTTTTTCTCCACGTAAAGTTAAGTTAATGGTATACACGCTGTTGTGGTAGATGATCATCCATTCTTGTTCTTGCCACAAAACCAGGTTCTTTCCAAAGAAGTAGAGAATTGCTGACAAGTGACGGGGTACTTTCAACTAACAGAGAAAACTCTGGAGAAAGGAACATGGATGACATAGAGTTGCCAATGTTTGATTTTAAAACCTTAGCAATGGCCACAAACAACTTCTCAGAAGCAAATAAACTTGGACAAGGAGGGTTTGGTATTGTTTACAGGGTAGGTTTGTTTTTTTATAGCTTCCATAATAATCGATACAGAAAACCTTATACTAATAGGAGTGCTTGTGTGGCTAGCAGGGAAGGCTGATGGAAGGCCGTGATATTGCAGTGAAGAGGTTATCAAAAAACTCATCGCAAGGAGCTGAAGAATTTAAGAATGAGGCCAAGTTAATTGTCAGACTTCAACATCGAAATCTTGTTCGGCTCTTTGGATGCTGCGTTGAGATGGATGAGAAGTTGCTAGTGTATGAGTACATGGAAAACAGAAGCCTTTATTCCATTTTGTTTGGTATGTATTTTTAACATTCTACACCTGAGATTTTTTGTTTTTTCAATGCATGCATGTTTTTGCGTAATCTGGTCTTATTTTTATATCTAAATGCTTTCAGACGAAGCCAAAAAACCCATGTTGGACTGGAACAGACGCTACAACATTATATGTGGTACAGCTAGAGGCCTACTTTATCTGCACCATGATTCCAGACTCAGGATTATCCACAGGGATCTCAAGGCAAGCAACGTTCTACTTGACAGTGAAATGAACCCAAAGATATCAGACTTTGGGATGGCCAGACTTTTTGGCGCGAATCAGACAGAAGGAAACACACTAAGAGTTGTTGGAACATAGTGAGTATCACTTCATTGCAAACCTTACTCTCTGCAAGACCAAATATACCGACCTTATTATTTGTATATTTTTCTCATGGACAGTGGTTACATGTCTCCTGAATATGCCATGGACGGAACCTTCTCGGTGAAATCTGATGTTTTTAGTTTTGGAGTGCTAGCGCTGGAAATTATAACTGGGAAGAAAAATAGAGGATTCTATTACTCAAACGATGACATGAATCTTCTAGGGCATGTAAGTGAGAGTGATACTTAGTTGATAGTATCAAGTTCTGTTAATAAACAATTGATGGTACTTTTATTTTTGCAGGCATGGAGACACTGGAGAGATGGCAGTGCATTGGAACTTGTTGATTCATCAATTGGCGATTCGTATTCACCATCTGAAGTTCTCAGATGCGTACACGTTGGACTCTTGTGTGTCCAAGAACGTGCAGAAGACAGGCCAACAATGTCTTCAGTGATGTTGATGCTGAGTAGTGAATCTTCGCTAATGCCACAACCCAGAAACCCTGGATTTTCCTTAGGGAAGAATCCTGCGGAGATTGATTCTAGTTCAAGTAAGCAAGATGAATCATGGAGTGTGAACCAAGTTACAGTCACATTGCTAGATGCTAGGTAGTTAGAAGAAGCATAGCATCACCTAGCACATTTGTACATAAATATTATCCTGTGAATTTACCTTCATATCTGATAGTTGCGGCATCTTTGAGATCTACTTTTTGATCTTGTTTTGGTGTAATATGCAAGAGATACAGTGAAAACGACACTACTTACTTTAAGAGCTTGAACTTACTTTTTGCAGTTAATTCTTACTTCTAATCAAATGGTCGTTAAGAAAAATAAACAGCCAATAAATTTACTTACGTTAAATAAACAATTTAATATCATAAAATCACAATTCAATCATTTAAATTATATAATTTAAATAAAATAAATAAATTTTGATTTTAACCCTTTTTAAAACAACATCACTCACAGTTCCAGGGATGAAGAAGAATGAGGTTATCATGTTTCAAACGCCGTGAGAAGTTTTGTTGGAAGATTTTAGTATATACTATTGAGATGTGGTGATTAAAAGTTATAAAAAAATGTGACAGATGAAAAACTTTATATATTTTAAAAATAGACTTCCTGCAAAAAATAAAAAATAAAAAATCTCGAGGAATAAAATAAAGTTTGCGATTTGAAACATTGAAGTCTAAAAATCTAATATTGAATGACTCCGTCAAAATCAGACTTATTTTTTCCCTTCATAAATAATTAAAATAGTTGACAACGATTCAAATTGATTTGATGATAACTTGGTGTAATTGACTATTACTTTGAACTTTAAAAGTAATATCTAATTAATCAATCACAACGACTATGCTTCAATTATGTATATAAGATATTGGTTCATATGAGAAATTCATGGTATAATGTAAGTTTGAAAAACTTACTAGAACAATGATTCTCAATCCCTTAAATAAAATTTTATTGGATAATCAAGTTTGAAAATGTTGTCTTATATTTTCTCGAACTTCTCCTGAATAGGAAATGAGTTAGTTATTGAGCTTCAACCAAGGATTAGAATTGAATATGTGATTATGCAATTTCGGTAAATTTAGGGATTAATAATTAACTTTGTTTGATAAATATAAATAATTATGAAAACCTTTTTCTGACCAACACTGTTGCCAGGAAAATTACAATACAAGTAAGTTAGCCACTAACTTCGAGCTTCTAATAGAGTTATAGTCATAGCATTGTTACTAAAACTCTCGTTCTCGCTGTACGCATGATGATACTCTGAATCTTCTTCAAAGAAACCAGTTTTCTTTGGTTGGGGAAGAACAATGCTTTCATTGCTCAACATAAAAACAACAGAAGACATAGTTGGTCTATCTTCAGGTAACTTTTGAACACACAAGAGACCAACTTGCAGACACCTTAGTAATTCTGATGGAACCACTGTAAGGTCTAAATTAACATCCATAAATCCCACAGCTCGTCCATCTTTCCATAATGTCCATGCCTAGTTATTTTAAGAGAAGGTTAATACTGGTAAAAGTAAAGATATTATTACGTAGAAAGATCAACAAGTGGCTTTTACAGTAAAGTCAACATATCAGGGCATGTAGTTAGTTTTGGTTACCTGCCCCATCAGATTGTGATCATGATCTGGATGCTTGACTTTGTAGTTACTACTTCTGATCCCGCTTAGTATCTCTAACACTATAACTCCGAAGCTATATACATCAGACTTCAGGGAAAGAATCCCGTTTACTGCATACTCATGAGGCATGTAACCACTGCATACATTATCAGCAAACAACTGATAGTATGAATTATATTATTTTTAGAAAAAAAATTATATTATCCTCAGTAAATCATCATAAAGCTTACATTGTCCCAGCAATCTCTTCTGTTGTTATTGAAGAATGATCTCCTTCAACTATGCGGGCCACACCAAAATCCGAAATTTTGGGGTTCAATTGGCTGTCTAGTAGAATGTTACTAGTTTTTAGATCCCTATGAATGATGGTTAGTTTTGAATCTTGGTGGAGATAAAGTAGTCCTCGAGCAATCCCAATGATAATTTCATATCGTTTCCTCCAGTTCAAAAATTTTCCTTGTATAGGATCTGAGAAAGATCAGATTAGCCATTACAGAACAGGTTATTTAAAGCAAAAGAGTATATATATGCTAGCAGAGTTTTTCAAAGTTGAAATAAGGGGAACTACATAGTCTTGCAGTTGTGGTATTACCAAAAATGAAGTGGTCCAAGCTACTATTTGGCATGTATTCATAGATCAGCATTCTTTCCTCTCTTTGAGTGCACCCTCCCAAAACACTCACAAGATTACGGTGTTGGAGTTTGGCTACCAATCCAACTTCGTTCATAAACTCTGAGATGCCTTGTTTTGAGGTTTTTGATAGCCTTTTCACGGCTATTTCTTGTCCATTAGCCAATTTACCCTGATTTTAAGGTGACAGTTAAGTTGAAGAGGAGAAATAAAAACAAGCTTCTTAACGGAAAAAGAAGATTACCCTGTATACTGGGCCAAAACCACCTTCCCCGATCTTGTTCTCAATGGAAAAATTGTTTGTAGCAGCCAGAATAGTATCTATATCAAAAATAGGTGATGCTTGATCTTCATTTTGATTTCTGTGACTTGTGACTGTGACTGCAAGAAACAATGGGTAACTTATCATAGATATACTTAACCATCATTCATGTGATAACTATTTAATAAGAAAATAGTTTTGTTCTACCGCTCCAGTTAAACTCTGAAGCACCAAAAAAATAATGAGTCACTAAGTTTTCTTGATCAGATGATCATCTGAGCCCTAAGCTGAATATGTATTGAACCTTGAAATGATAATCATATCACAGTAAACTATAGCTATTATAGCAGTTTATTTTCTGTCTTCTCAAATATAAACGTCCTTGTCCAACAAAGATACTAAATGGTTCTTGGATGGAAGAATTTGAAGTGAAAACATTTAATAATGTAAATAAACAAATTGAATTGCTTAAGAATCTTACCCGAACTAGTGCTTGTCCTCCGTTTTATATACTTCTTAGAAAGGTAGAAAATGATACAACAAAGAAGCAGTGCCACAGGTACCGAAATAATCAGTGCAATGTTTTTCCTTTTAGTTGCATTAGCAGTGGACTCTTCACAAGAATCAAGAAGATGCTTAAGTTTCAGAACACGTATTGCTTCAAGAGAATGCATATGTAAACATATAAGAAAATTTAATCAAGAATACATTCTGTTAAAATGCTAATGAATGAATAACTTGTGTCTTCACTATATGTTACTGCTGTTTTCCTAGAACGAGGCAACAAATAGTTCAGATGAAGCCTGGATGAAAAATATATCAGAAAAAGGCCAAGTACAGAGTTCTGAATTTTGTCTTACTCTTTCGTACCAAGATAGAGATGTTGTGAAGGTAAACATTACATGCCATGTTAAAACAGAACCCCTGCATACCTATTTCTGAAGCGGCTAACCTTAAATAAAGATCAAGTTGTACACCCTCTTCATTTATAAGCTGCCGAATGTCAGTCAAGTCCCCAAACCAGAGCAAGCATCCATGTGGCCCTTCATTCAAGGCTGAGTTTGCGTACGCCGTGCAGGAACAGTTCTTCAAGCACTCCACCTTGCATTCTTCAAGATTCATGCTTTCATTAGTCCAAAATTGCAACAACATGGGTAGTTTAACCCAACTTAGTTTCTGAAACCTATCAGCTTGTGTGCAGTTTAAGGGTGTTCTCCTGATGCACCCACCAGACCAGTTAAATGAATCCCAATCTTCCGGAGAATGTGGTGTAAACCCTTTCAAGCAATCGCAGTAAGCAGGAATATCCTTCATATTGCAAATACCGTTCACCCCACATGCTCCGTAGTTATCACAAAAGTCCTTTCTTGCCTCATGCATCAGAGTCCACTTAAAATTTTTGTTGTCCCAGATATATCTTTGAAGGAGTCCATCATCCTTCATCACATATCTTGACAATCTATCTCCAGGTTCATCCCAATACACTGCCACAGTGCTATTTACTGAAAGTTGTGGCTTGAAGGCTGTAATTCCCATAAAGGACAACCAATCATCTGAATTAAAACGGATGCCATCCCAAATTCCACTTCTGAATCTGATGTTCGTTCCCTGGCGGATTACCAACTCAGGAAATTCTATCTGGTCAAACCTGAAGGTAAAGTTTCCAGGAGAGGGGTCATTAGCACTCTTCCAAGAAGTCAAATATCTATTCATACCTAAGTTCTTATCCCAACCCAACATCAACCCAGGTAACATTGTGTCTGTTGGATTATCAAAGCTCTGCCATATGTAACCTTTAGAATCATGCTTCTTGCCATCCATCAACACAAAGTTTCCAGAATCCAACAGCTTTGCAATTGGTTCTTCGATTGAGCTTGATGAACTTGTAAACCATATTCTGTTACCTGCTCCATCAAAAAGTACAATATTACCATCAGCAGCAATGGTTAAATTTCCTCTGGAGTCGTTAAGTGGGATATCTCTGTTTGCTACCCAAACTATTGTTTGCGGGGTAATATTCTTGTACCATATCCCTATGTAGCGGCTCTTTGATGCTCCTGGAGTGAAGAATCCAAGAGAAAAATTCTGTCCAGGAGAAATGAGTTCTTGGCCATCTGCAATGGAAGATGTTGGAGTCAACGCATCGTCTGCACAAGACGTATTCTGAAGGATTGATATACAAGCATAAGCAAACATAATGATATCAAGTTTGTTCCATCTCACTCTCGTCTTGGTCATGTTTGGCAGCAAATTTCAAATGGCACAAAGCTGCACTTGCATTTCCAGTCATCTTTTAAAGCGAAGAGCTTTGACTTTTGAATAAACAAAAGCTCAAGTAGCTATATAAACTATTTCCTGGAATGGTCTTCTTATAAAATCCACTATGTTATGAATGGAAACGACACGGTTCAAACAGCGAGTAGTTTTGTTGGTGTTAGATGATTAATGATTTTTATATTGAGAGTCGTTGAATGCATGTTTACTTGGCGAAGAAGACCTTTGAAAAGTTTTAAAATGAAAACGTTCTTCCTTCAGATATTCAGTTGCGTAATAAATTAATGTTTTCAAATTGAAACTTTGAACTTTCAAGTCTGAATATCTAATATTTTTTTTCTGCATTGTGAAGCTCGAACTGATTAATTTTTCCCATAATCATCCTCCTTCGGAATAAACGTTGTTTGAGATTCGATTTAACATTCAAAACAGACAATTTTTAAGTTTGTTAAGAGACCCAGTCTTTATATTGAACTCAATTTTGAAGATTACTGATCAAATTGATAATATTGGGTTTGGCCACACCTACCTTCCGTGATTATTCTCCTGCATCAATTTTACTGTGTCATTAAAATACATATAGTACTATTTAAACGAAGGATAATGGTATGTATCAAATTCTTCAGGTAGTGAATAAAATATAGTAACCCAAATCAGTGATATTCGATATTTAATGTATAAAATATACTATTTAAACTAAAACATTTAATGTATTCGATATTTCAAAAAATATATTTGTGTGCAAAAGAATAAAAAAAAATCAGTGATTGTTAAAATGGGTGCATTATAGCGACTCAAATCCAGTTCTGATATTAAACCAAGCCCAAAACAAATGATGTTTGGGCCCAAGAAAACTGATGAGCAATCCAAAAGGAAAAAAGAAGGAACATCAAAGGATCTTGGCTAAAGAAAAACAAAGATTTAATCAAAGTTTTAAATATATAATAAATTTGAATGCTTTTAATTAACTCTTTAATAAAAAAAATATTTTACTTTATATTTAATTTTTTTATTTAAATATTTTCTGACTTGATTGTTGTTATCAAAGGGACGTTTAGTAATTTTTTCCATCATCTTTCATCTCCAACTTTTTTTTTTCTTTTCCACAAAGAAATGTGTAAATTAAAGATTTTCTGCTCAGTATTCTCTTCTACTCAACATTTAAAATATAATTATATTAGTATACAAAAAAGTTTTTAATAAAATCAGTATTTTAAAAGTTTAGCAAAAGAATAACACAAAAAATTCAATAAAATATCCAAATTCACAAGTTAATCAGTAAGTTAAAAACATCAATTGACGGATATAAACAATAAAATATTTTTTATTACTATAATAAAAAAATATTTACTAACTTTATAAGTTTATTAACTTAATCAAGTATGGATAAATTGTTTAGTTCTAATGAATATATTTACTTTTTTATATATGTTTATAAAATATTTAATAACACGTCAGTTAATGAGATGGAGACATCCAGGTAGTAATTCTTCTCATCCTACAGAATTTAGTGGAAAATACAGACTGTAGATGCAGAGAAAAGGGAACGCTGGGAAAGAAAAGAAGAAGAAAGAAACAAGATTTCGAGACTTCCAACATTCCATTATTTAGAAAGCAGTGGATTGTTATATACTTGTTTATTGGTAGAGTTTGGTAAAAAGTCTCTGCTGCTATCAACATCTTCCGGCACTCATTGACCAAGAGTCTCTGCAGTTCCTTTCACTCCACATGCCACGTTCAAATATTGTACTATGATTAAATAAAGATCTGCAATGCATCGAATAAGATGGATTTTTGGTAACAAATTTCAAACTATGCCCCATCTTTCTTTCTTGTTCTTGCTGCAATGCTGTCTCCACATTAAAGGTTGGTGTTGTTGAGTCTGATGACCTAAACTTGACGTTGCTCTCCAATATTTCATACCAATTTTATCTACTTATTTTGCATTTTCTTTGTCAAATGTGATTTCTTTTCGCGTTATCACCACACTTTAACTGAACATTATATGGTTGAAATTTTGTGTGTTCTTGAGATATCATTCATTAAAGTAGGCATTAGTCCATATTTTCTGTCAAATTTTGAATTATAAAAGCATGTGTGAAATGGAATTCACAAATCTTCGTTTTCTTTATGACTATCAGTTTCTTTTTTAGGTTACTATTTGTACCGAAAACAAAATTTGTGAAAGAACTAATATTTTGAAATAAAAGGTGTTGAATTTGAATTGCAGTGAAACATGTCCTCTACAAAGGACTCAGATATACCATATCACTAATGTGCTATCCTCTGCTCGAACTCCTATTCTGTACACAAAGTTCAGACTTTTCACTAATCTGGCTGTGATGTTCAATTACAAATTAGTTTATAAAGACTTTAAAGGTTCATTAACATTGGGTTGTGACACTATTGAAAGCATGAGATCACACAGAATGAATCTCTTACACAGTTGCACGTTGGTCTAGAAAAACCAAACATTTCATGTAACCTTTCAAAAAGAAAACAGGACCCTCAAGGTACACCTGCTCCCAATTATAGAATTCTTTTACTTAATTTAACAAACCAATTAAATTCACAGAGGGGTCAATAATAAGTTTATCGGGAAGAGTGAGATTAAAGAACCAAAGTTTTCTTTTATAAGTAGTTACGTGAAAGGATCAAATTACTCATGGAGAAAACCAAGTTCACCCTTTTATTTCTTGTTACTTGTTGCTATTTCCTGTCCTTGTTTCCTACGGCTTTGGAAGCAGAGGATGAAATAACTCCTCCACAAACCATCAGTGGCAACCAGACACTAGTCTCACCTTCTCAAAATTTTGAACTTGGTTTCTTCAGTCCTGGCAATTCCACTCACATTTATCTTGGAATATGGTACAAGCGTATCCCAAACAAGACAGTAATTTGGATTGCAAATAGAGACAAGCCACTAGTTAACTCTGGTGGCTCCTTGGCATTCAGTGATGATGGCAAGCTCATTCTTCTAAGCCACACAGGAGGTGTTGCATGGTCCTCAAACTCATCTGGACCTGCAAAAAATCCGGTGGCGCAGCTACTAGATTCCGGAAACTTTGTGTTGAAAGACTATGGAAATGAGAGATATTTGTGGGAGAGTTTTGATTACCCATCTGACACATTGATACCAGGAATGAAACTTGGTTGGAACTTCAAAACTGGCTTGAATCGACACTTGACTTCCTGGAAAACCACTTTTGATCCTTCTTCGGGAGAATACACCTACAGTGTGGATCCACGTGGCCTTCCTCAGCTTTTCCTTCACAGGGGAAACAAGCAGATTTTCAGAAGTGGACCATGGTATGGACAACAATTCAAAGGTGACCTGGCTCTCAGTGCAAATCCAGTTTTCAAACCCATATTTGTGTTTGATTCTGATGAAGTGTCTTACTCCTATGAGACCAAAGACACCATCATTTCAAGATTTGTGCTGAGTCAGTCTGGTTTGATTCAGCATTTTTCATGGAATGATCATCATTCGAGTTGGTTTTCTGAATTTTCAGTTCAAGGGGACAGTTGTGATGATTATGGTCTTTGTGGTGCTTACGGTTCTTGTTACATCAATAGCTCCCCTATCTGCAAGTGTTTGAAGGGTTTTGAACCGAAGCTTCCGCAGGAATGGGAAAGGTCTGTGTGGTCTGACGGATGTGTTGGAAAAGACACACAGGTTTGCAGCAACGGAGATGCATTTCAGCAGTTTACAGGAATGAAGCTTCCAGATGCCGCTGAGTTTCGTACAAACTACAGCATCAGCATTGATCACTGTGAGAAAGAATGCTCTAAGAACTGCTCTTGTGTTGGTTATGCAAAACTAGATATAAATGCAAGTGGCAAAGGTTGTATTGCATGGTTTGGGGATTTGTTGGATATAAGAGAGGTTTCTGTGAATGGACAAGATTTCTACCTGAGGGTTGCAGCTTCAGAAGTGGGTAAGAACATTAAAGGTATGTGCTACCAATCCATGTCATGTTTTAGTCCAATTTTAGCAGTCATCAGAAATTTAGCCCACTTGTTTTTTGAGTAAGCCAACAAATACTATTTTAGTACAATAGTATAATTATCATATTAAAGTTTTTTTTTCTCAACAATGAAAGCAATTTCAGTTTTCCTCAAAACTTGTTTATATATTGTATGTTTTCTCTTTACATGTGGTGTTAGGTTCAAATGCTGATGGAAGTAAAAGGAAGAAAATCATACTTTTTCCTGTGGCTGCATCTGTAACTTCAACAATTATTGTATCAGCATTTTGGTTGATAATTAAGAAATGCAGAAGAAATGGAGGTAAATATAACTAGTAGTTCTAGTTTGAGAAGATATATCTGTCGTACTTTTTAAAATGTTGTCCTTTCATAAGCATTACTGATTAATCCTTGGCTATTTTGCTTCTTTCAGCAGCCAAACAGACCGGTAGTCAGTTTAGTGTTGGCAGAGTCAGGAGTGAAAGGAATGAATTTGAACTTCCAATGTTTGAGATTGGCATGATTGAAGCCGCCACTGGGAATTTCTCTAATTACAACAAGATTGGAGAAGGTGGATTTGGTCCTGTATACAAAGTAAACTATTCTCTCTGTGGTTAATTATTAAGAAAAATTATATTCCAAACAGTGTCATATACTAGTCTCTGACAACTGTCCTACATAAAACAATGTAGGGTTTCAACATCCGAGATCTCAAAATAGTTTTCCTACGAGAAAGGCTATTTGCCCTCGGTTTTACAACAACAATAATATCTTGGTTCTGTTGGATTTGTAGGGTCAACTTCCATCAGGACAGGAAGTAGCTGTGAAAAGGCTGTCAGAGAATTCTGGACAAGGCCCGCAGGAGTTCAAGAATGAGGTCATTTTGATCTCCCAACTTCAGCATCGAAATCTTGTCAAGCTTCTGGGTTGTTGCATTGATGGTGAAGATAAAATATTGATATATGAATACATGCCAAACCGAAGCTTGGACTCCTTATTATTTGGTTGGTTACTCAACTATTCCAAAATCACATCTACACATAGAAACACTTACTATGAGAAAACTCATTTAACTTTATCATAATATAGTGTGTAACACAAACAATATTCTGAATCAGATGAAACCAAGCGTTGTGTGCTCAGTTGGAAAACGAGGCTAGACATAATTATTGGCATTGCTCGGGGAATTCTCTACCTTCACAGAGATTCAAGACTGAGAATAATCCATAGAGACCTGAAAGCAAGCAATGTTCTGTTAGACGGGGAAATGAATCCAAAAATTTCTGACTTTGGAATGGCAAGAATGTTTGGTGGAGATCAAACTGAAGCAAAGACCAAGAGAGTAGTGGGAACCTAGTAAGCACTTAACTTTCCACTGTTTTTCTCTGAACTTAACTGCTAAAATCATTTTACCCTCTGCAATTGTTACAGTGGATATATGGCCCCGGAGTATGCAATAGATGGACACTTCTCTTTCAAATCAGATGTTTATAGCTTCGGGGTTTTACTCTTGGAAGTGTTGAGCGGAAAGAAAAACAAAGGATTTTTTCACCCAGATCACAAACTGAATCTCCTAGGCCATGTGAGTGAAGTGGTTAATGTATGTCTTTTGTTATCTTCTTGTTCTTATAATGTGACTGAATGAATAAGTTGAAAACGTGGTAGGCATGGAAAGTATGGAATGAAGAGAGGGCATTGGAGCTGATGGATCCATTGCTTGAGGGTGAGTTTTCGACATGTGAAGCTCTAAGGTGTATTAAAGTGGGTCTGTCATGCGTTCAACAGCTTCCAGAAGATAGGCCAACAATGTCATCAGTGGTTTTGATGTTGGACAGTGAGAATGTGTTGATCCCCCAACCGGGAAGGCCAGGAATATATTCCGAGAGGTTTTTCTCTCAGTCAAATTCATCATCACACGCTGCTTCCAATCACACAACTGTTACTTCGCTTGAGGGTCGTTGAATATGAATCAAATTTTCTTTCTCATTCAAAATTAACCAGATAATAGGAATCATCATGGTTACACTTGTTTTTCTTGGACTATTATTTTTTCTTCTCAATAAGCTTTTGATCACTAAGTCCGGAAATTTGTTGGGGGCAATTTTGGCTGTTTCTTAAGAATATTTTAGTTATTAAAAAAGTTAATTTTCATATTTGTAAAAAAAAAATATTATAATTGTAGAGGCAGCGTTAAAATTCTAGAGGCATAACAAACGTTACTATGGCCCATTGATTTTGGAAAGAAGGCAACAGAAAGAGCACCACCACCTATGGCGTCTGAGGCAGACGTTCCCGACCACTTAAAGTGTCCTATTTCCCCCCTAATAATGTCCGACCATTCTCACTTCCGGGCATACCTTCGACTGCTCCTCCATCCAACGCTGACTCGACGCCGGCCACCGCATTTGCCCAATTACCAAACTACCCCTCTCACAACACTCTTCCCTCATCCCCAACCACGCTCTGCGAAGCTTAATTTCCAACTACGCCCCCATAAACCCTCTTAACCATTCTCACCCCCACACCCTAATCTCCACCCCCACCTCTTCCCCCTCCTCTCCCCTCTCCAAACTCAACGCGCTCCGCCTCCTCATGAGCCTATCCCACGCTGACTCCCTCTTCCGCCGCTGCCTCTCCGACTCCCCCGCCTTACTCCCCGCGCTTCTCTCATGCCTCCACGATGCCTCCGCCCTCCGCCACCGCGCTCTTCGCTCTCTGCTCCTTCCCCGGCAACCGCATCCGGGCGGTCGAGTGCGGCGCCGTCTCCGCTCTCCTTCGGAGCGCGGATTCGGGCTGGAGAGGAGCGTAGAGATTATCGGGGTTTTGGCGAAGTGTAAGGAGGGGAGGGAGCAGATGGTACGGTTTGGCGAGTGCGTGCAGATTCTTGCTGGTGTGTTGAGGAATGGAAGCTCCAGGGGAGTTCGGTATGCTCTTAGGGCTCTCTATTCGCTCTGCTATCATAGTGAGGAAAATGTTCTTTAGTCCTTGAGAAATGGGGTTTTGCGTTGCAGGATGATAATGCCAAGGTCAAGAGGAATTCCTCATGTTTGATTCACCTTCTCCGTCAACACCCATTGGTTGAATTGAGATAACGAGTCTGTGAATGGATGTCAGCTGGATCTGGAATGAAGAAGGATCAATTGTAATGTCGTCTGTGCTGGTGAGTTGATTCTTTCTTCTTTTTCTTTTTTTCTGAAATTCCTGCTCTACAAAATGAGGGTTATTTTTTGTTGTACATTGGAAATAAAATAAAAAATGTACCAGTTATTTCTTGTTAGCAGTCATAGGAGGAAGCTTTCCTGTTCAGCCATAGGACACTGGATTGTAATGCTTTGATGTCTGAAAAATTCTTTGAATCCAAGCAAATTTACAATACTTGGTTATCATATCATTGTCAGGTCAATAACTTTCCGGCATTCTATGCCAATCCAAGCTTTCATTTGAGGAGGGCCATCTCCTAAAAACTTACATCAGAATTTGCCACCGAAACATGTAAAATACAGAAGTTGCAACAGAAGTATGTAAAAGTAAAACCTTTCACGCAAAGCTTTTGAAAACAAGCTTTTAGCGATCCATTTAATTAATGCATTGGCGAAATATTCCTGAATCCTAATGTATGACAAGTTGGGAATCAATTTGCATCTGGTTGGATGGTAGTACTTTCTCAAATGGTTCTCTCCCTCGGACATGGGACGTGGATAGAGAAGAGTCTGTGAAGAACAAAAATAGTGAGAGTGACTGTTATTTTTTACTTCTATTTATCTTTATTTTTTATTAAATCAATCAAATTTCAACATTTTAGAATATTTTTTTCTCTATTTTTCACCTATTTCTACACTAAAAAAAAGTGAACATACAATTTTATTTCTTAACCACGTTTCTTTTTTCAACTCTTTTTTCAACTCTTTTTTCCTATTTTCATCTCTCTTTTATCCAAAAAAATGTTTCTCGATAAGAGACAATTTTCTGTCCGCAAAATTAATTTGCCAACAATATTTTATATTCAAGGGCAGTTTCGATAGAAGAATCTTTTGAAGAACTATAAACAAAAAATTTGAAAATGTTAGTGTATCGTATGGCATTATTATCCTCTACTGTTTATTTTGTCTTCAACTTTTGTGGAACTAAAAATCGAAAATTGCAGGAGAGTTTCTTACTGCCATTGACTGTACTTCAAACGTGTAAAATCTGTCGGGTTGAGAATTTTTCACATGCAGGTTTGTTTAGTCAAATAACATATTCAGGTTTGTATATATATATAATACAAAATGAATAATTTTTTAAAGGCCTGTCTTCATAAATTTTAACTGGAAATTTATAAGTCAGTAATGATCGATTTGAATATTTACTCAAAGTTTTATAAAAATTTAAAAACTCAACTTGAGGGTATCTAACAAGACTAGTGGATTATAGAAATGAAATTAGGTGAAACAGATTAAATGGGTTACCCATAAAGTTTAAAAACCAAATTATTATTCATTCATAAACAGCCGAATTATACTAATCAAAGTGAAGGATTTGAAATCATTACAATTCCCACTTATTTAATATCCATTCATAATAGTTTTAAAAAAGTAGAGGAGTAAGAAGTTTCCTTGGCACAACTATGGCTCATCCAAGTCATATATATATATAAGTATGTTACTATAGTTTACAATAATAGGAATAATAAATCATGAGTGAACAAGGACGTGATTTCAACTACTCCATGTTCGTGTGATGTAAGTTTGAGTTTGACCCGCCAATCATGCATCATCACCCACCATTTCTTGATTAATTAAAAGACGTAACGCATGATAAAACATAAAATAATTGACGAAAGACAATAATGATGGAATAAATAAGTTGTTGTGCACTTAATTAATTAACTACCAAGTTGAATAATTCGTTCCTATGATGTGGATCAGAGTTCTTAATTCCTGATAAACATTTCTGTATTGGACTTATCTTAAACGTACATCATTCCCGTAATAAGATACACTATATAACTAGGTACCTTAGCTAAGGTTTCATTCGCAACACCTTTTGGTTTTCACAGAGACGGGGGAGACAAGACATTAGCAGTCACTGACAATGGCTACCAAGGTTTATATCATGTAAGACATTCTAACTCTCTTCTTTTTTTGTCTTACTTTGATGGCTAAGTCGTGAGCAATACTCCAGTTTCATGCCTTGTATTCTTAGTTTTGTCCTTATTGAAGGAATCAAGGTTTTCGTATTGATGTAGAATAGCGATGCTGTTTTTTCCGTTTTTTCCTTAAAAATTTGGGAATTCTGCCCTTTCTGACCAACACAGTATTGGAACGTGGTTCTTACTCTTGTTGCTGTTGAACTCGTGTGGAATACAATGGAACCAAATTAAATCATGACGTAAATAGCATAATCCTGAAATCAAATTTGTTCGAGCGTGGGAAGGAATTATAAGTTTTTGAATTCTTACAATTGCAGCAAAGGAGGAGAAACTTTTGCTTAGATCAGTTTTCATTTCTTTATCCTGCTCTCCTATTTTAGCTTTTGGAAGAAATACAGGCAGGATGTTGTAACTTGGACAGGGAATGTTTACATTGAACTGTATATTCATTATAAATTGATTTAACATCTCGTTTTTAATCATAACTTCAAAAACAAAGAAAACAAAAAGATACAGAATCTTGCCTCTGAAATTTGAGGGGTTCAGTGTCAGTTGGTGAGTTCCAGCCTCCATTATCCCAAAAATGAATAATCTGTAATCATTTCGTGAAAGAACAAGTAAAGCCCCTCCAATTTTGACTATAATAGAGAGTTTCTAAACTAACTCCATCAGTTTCTAATAAATTTTTATAATAGTGTATTTATGCTGTTCCAGAAGTTATAGTTATCATATAATCTGATTGGAATATGCATTGCATGTTTAGTTATTATTCTACGTATGGACATGTTGAGAAGCTAGCCAGGGAGATAGAAAAAGGTGCTGCTTCTGTGGAGGGAGTTGAAGCAAAACTGTGGCAGGTTTGTAAACCTTTTTCACCAGAGTGTTGAAATGTTCATGGCAATATCTTTAAAATGATGTTTGAGTCTATGTATCTAAACATACAGGTACCAGAAACATTGCCTGAAGAAGTACTTGTGAAGTTGGGAGCACCTCCAAAGAGTGATGTTCCGGTTATTACTCCCAACGAGCTTCCTGAGGCCGATGGCTTTCTGTTTGGTTTTCCTACGAGATTTGGATCTATGGCTGCTCAATTTAAAGCATTTTTTGATGCAACTGGAGGCCTATGGCGGACACAGTCACTAGCAGGAAAGCCTGCAGGCTTCTTCTACAGCACTGCTTCTCAAGGAGGTGGTCAGGAAACTACCCCGTGAGTCACTGAATTGTTCTTTGATTTTCTATATATCAGTGCTTATAAGTTAGTATATGAAAGTTTGATATGTATAGAATCGTTTTTTGATTGTATAAACAGGTTGACATCTATTACTCAACTAGTTCACCATGGAATGATTTATGTGCCGATTGGATACACATTTGGCGCTGGCATGTTTGAGTTGGAGAAGTTGAAAGGTGGGTCCCCATATGGTGCAGGAACTTATGCTGGGGATGGCTCAAGGCAGCCTAGTGAGTTGGAATTGGCTCAAGCTTTCCATCAGGGAAAGTACTTTGCAGGCATTGCAAAGAAGCTCAAGGGATCTCAATGACTCCGCATCCATTACTGTTTTCTCAAATAAAATAATATTTTGAAATACAAGTGTGAGAATAAATCAATACTTCATGTTCATTATAGTTGTTTCAACTTTTCATACTTATCCTGTATCCCGTATTGTGGTTATATGAGTATCTTTCTCAGTTGATCCAATGACAGATAAAAACTACCAAGAAACTTTATTCCTCGTGGTGTTTGACTTGAGCATTATAGATTTTGGGAAATGGCGACAAACAAATCTATTGAAACATGATTTGGAACGAATCCTTTACTAAGATAATTTTAAGTGTTTAAAGTATGAGCTTACATGACACAATCTTAAAGACTAAAACACATAATACATATAAGTATAAATAGATTCAATTTAAACTACTCATTTAAGGACTGTCTTGGAATAAAAGAGAGATTGCAAAGGTGCCCAAATAACAAATTGAGGTGTCCATACAGTTTGGGCAATCACGGTATAATTTTTCATACTATGAATTTGAATAATAAAATAACCAAATATCAACGACATATGCATAAGAGTAAGTGATTTGATATTTGGGATTTAACATCGTTCAGTTTCCTAAAATATAATTCTTAATTTCTCATCCAATAAAAATCTGTTCTTAATTTCTTATCGTTTTTAACTTTAATTTTTTTTAATGAAAGAACTTAAAGTTTCTAGATTATTATCATAAATTATTTAGGTTAGTATAATCAAAAGTAGTGTTGTCAAAATGGATTCGAATTTGTGGATCAATCTGACCTATCATAGAGTTCAAGTTGGGTTGGTGAGTTGGATTTACTTACCAACTTACCCAATTTGTTATTTTTAAGTTATATTATTAACATCATTTGGATTGAAAATTTCAATTAGATTTTTTCTTAGAATTGAAAAAAAAAAACTTGTAATTAAATAAGTTAGTGAGTCAATTCATTTAATCCATTAATATATGGTCAGGTAAGTCGAGTTCGAATTTTTTAAACTCGTTAATTAGTAAATCTGGTTAAGTTGATTTACTAAATAATTAACTCGTGATGAACCACGTCGAGTAACCAAAATATTTGTTTTAGATACGAAACTCTCATAAATATTAAAATGAAAACAAAATATACATTTATATTCTCTCGTACCTAATTAAAAAATTAAATCTTATTTATATGCTTATCTATATTCAATAATATATATTTCTTTATTAAAATAAAAACAAGTTTAAATAATATTCATAAATAATATTTATTTTTTTGGTAAAATTTCATTTAACTAAAAGAAATAAATAAAAATGAGGGGCGATCTCATACAATTCCATGTATATTGTTGTGTAGTTAATTAATTAATAGCAAAGTGTTGCATGGATGAGATATTTCATTTCAAAGTTTAAATATTTTATGAAAAAAAACCTGAAAGAAATTATCCAAACATGACCAATAGGTAGAGCTTTCAAAATGGGTAACCCGACTCGACCCGGTCTGGCTCATCACGGGTTGGTCATTTAGTGAGCCAACCCAACTCGACTCACTTAGCGAGTTGAAAAAATTTGAATCTGACTCGATCCACCACGGGTTGGTGGGTTAAACGGGTTGACTTACTGGTTCACTTAATTATAAGATTTTTCTAAAATAAAAAAAAGTTATAATTTTTTTAATTCAAATTTAAATAAATTTTATTCTAAAATAATATTAAACTCCAAAGACAATTCAAAATATAAAAAAAATATGATACACTCCAAGCGTAATCCAAAAACAAACATTTGATGATTTTTGTATCACTTATCCATTTATAATATTAGAGACCTGAATAGATAAATTTATAATATTTTTCTCTCTTGATACATCTTTTTTTTATCTCATCTACAATATAATAAAAAATATGGTAACTAATAATATTGAAACACAAAATAATAAATAATTAAATTAAATTATATGGGTTGGTGAGCCAATCAGGCTTACCACAAGTTCAACCCGTGTGAACAGGGTTGTAAGTGAGTCAGGTTGTGAAAATTAATTCGCATAAAAAAATTATATTTTTTTTAAATCCAATCCTGTCCGGTTCAAACCTGTGGTGAGTCAGGTTTACTTGCGGTTTAGAACCCATTTTGACAGCATTACCAATAGGATAGTGGTTAAGACAGAAAAATATTTGATAATGAAAAACAATAAGAAATTACTATAAATAATTGTGAAGTAGCGTTGAACATGGACGGGGATTTCAATTCCTCCACCATTTCAAGATTCATCCACCAACAATGCCTATTAGCCACCATCACCTTCTAATAAAGTTAATAACTAATTATAATATTAACATAATAATAATAATAATAAATAATAGTAATTATTGACAAAAGACAACAATTGTCAAATAAGTTATTGCATGATAACCAAGATCGTGGTTCCTATGCATTGGACAAGAGTTAATTAACATTTTTTTTCCATAATAAGTTATGGGCACTTCATCATAAGGCTGCTGATAATATTTACTTTTAAAAGTTATTTAGTAATTAATAGTATTTATATAATAACCTTTCAAGCACAAGGCGGCTAAAACAGTATATTTAAATTAAAAAATAAAAATTCAGTATATTAATATATATATATATATATATATATATATATATATATATATATATATATATATATATATGCATAATTTTCATTATTAATGGGAAAGTGTATTGACAATTAAAGTGTCTCTTTTCCTTAGAAAATAAAGTTCGATCCGATCAGAAAAATAAAACCAATCTTGTTTTTAAGGTCCCGTTATTTTTTCCACCTAAAAATCAGTCATTAATTAATTAAATGTGTTGTTTTCCAATATTTTAATTATCTCCAAAATTAGCTCATAAAATTCAAAAGGAAAATTTTCAATAAAATATTATCATTATTATTTTAATGAATATTATTTTTTTAATGTCGTTGTCAAGAAGATTTCACGCGAAATTTGATTTTAAACTCAAAAATATTGTGGGTGGTGACACTATAAGAATGGTAGTTGTCAATGTGTTATCATTCAGTAATACATTTTGATTTCCAAGGTCAGCCGTACAAATTTTTAGCAATGGTTACCAAGGTTTACGTTGTGTAAGAAATATTCTATCTCTTTCTTGTCACTGTTATGGTTAAGTCTCGAACAATACTCCATTTTCATTGAATTATACTTCTTTCGTTATTAATCACTTTAACACAACTTAAGTGGAGAGAATGAGTCCTTTTTATTCAGATTGTAACAAATAGATTAAAATCTAATTGACAATGTTTTAGCTTCTTTTTCTATCTCAAACGCATTTTAGAACTTCTCAATTGTACTATAATTACGACAAGAGAGAATTCAGAATATTTATTACTGCTATTAAGACAGAACAAATACTAATCTAATTGAGAATTCCAACGAAGAAACCCAGTTTTACCAATAAAGTGTTTCTAATAAATGTTTTACATTGATCAGTTTTCGTTAATCTGACAGCAATTTTCATCGCATGTGTAGTTACTATTCTACGTATGGACATGTTGAGAAGCTTGCTAAAGAGATAGAAAAAGGGGCTGCTTCCGTGGAGGGAGTAGAAGCAAAACTGTGGCAGGTTTGTAATCCTTTTTCATTTCTTAATATTTGCGAAAATAAGCGATACTTTCCAATTTAGCAGAATTCTAGGTGTGTGGATGTTTTCTGATACAGAAAGAAAACAAGAGTACTAAAACTTTTCAGCATGTTGGAAATTTTGTTTCTGCTTAGGTGCCTGAAACACTGTCGGAAGAAGTTCTTGGGAAGATAGGAGCACCACCAAAAGGTGACGCTCCTACAATTAAACCTCGTGAGCTGGCTGAGGCAGATGGTTTGTTGTTTGGTTTTCCCACAACATTTGGAGCTATGGCCGCTCAATTTAAAACATTTTTGGATGCCACTGTAAGCCTATGGCGCAAGCAGGCACTATCAGGAAAGCCTGCTGGCTTCTTCTACAGCACTAGTTCTCAAGGAGGTGGACAAGAAACTACTCCGTGAGTCATAGAATATTTTGTAGAATAAAGATGATTTGAAACACCTAAGTATTTTACATTTTGACACTGTATTTACTTACTTTTTAGTACCATAATATTTTAACAATTTTTTTTAACAACGTTTTGACAATAGACGATGTGTCACTATTTTATTGGTCCGCATATTTGAAACGGACCAATCATATGCTACCACATAGGTAGTTGTTAAAAAGTTGTCAAAAAAAATTGTTAAAGAGACATTTTTCTACTTTTTATTCGTTTCTTTCTTGAAACACCGTAAAAGTTTACACTTTTCTTACTATTTTACCCTTATAACTTGTGTCAAATGAACGTAAAAGTATGTCATAGTATCATTATTACTCTATTTTGTATTCAACTATCAATTATTATTAATGTTAATTTTCTGAGTGTTTTTCTTTTCTGTTGTACTACCTACATACAGGTTGACATCTATTACTCAGCTTGTTCACCATGGAATGATTTTTGTGCCCATTGGATACTCATTTGGCGAAGGGATGTTTGAGATGGAGAAGCTGAAAGGAGGTTCCCCATACGGTGCAGGAACTTATGCTGGAGATGATGGCTCAAGGCAGCCAAGTGAGTTAGAATTGGCTCAAGCTTTTCATCAAGGAAAATACTTTGCAGCCATTGCAAAGAAGCTTAAAGGATCTCTTTGATTTTAATTTATCATAATATATATGTCTGTGTGTGTCACCATGTTATGTGTTCAGTTCTGTCAAACAAATAAGATGTTGTAGTAGCAAAAATAAAATAAAAGTAGGTGTGAGAGTAAGATGAAAAATAATTGTTTTCACTATGTATCTGTGATGCAGTGTTTAAAAGTTGATGTTTTTAATTTTTGAGGATTTTTTTTTGTTGTTTTTTTTATGTTAAACTCTATAAAAATTAAAATTATTGGCTTTAATTTATATTAAAAATTGAAAATTTTTAAATATTACGCTAATTCCTAATATTTATTTTAAGATTTATAAATAAATATTTTTAGGAATCTATTTATTAAAATTATTATGTACGTTGTATGACCTAGTAGCAGAGTCGATTGACAATTCGTATTATTATATAACAAAGTCATGTTATATAGTAGGTAGTGTTGTCAAAATTGTTAGAATATGGAGGTTAATCCAGCTCATCATGTGTTTATGTTAGTGAAATTGTTTATACTCGTTAATTTTTAACATGGTTCACTTAAAATCAGGCTCACACGAGTTACCAATCCACTTAATTTAATTTAATTATTTATTATTTTATGTTTCAATATTATTAGTTAATATTTTTGTATTGTATTGTAAATTAGATTAAAGAAGAAGATGTTTCAAGAAAGCAAAATATTACAAATTTATCCATTCACTCTAATCTTATAAATGGATAAGTGACACATAAATAGTCAATATTATAAACTTATTTATTTGTTTTTTAAGTTTGCTTTTGGAATACATTTAAGTTGTGTGTTAATTTTTTTTATTTTGAATTGTGTCTGGAGTTCAACATAATTTTAAAGTGAAACTATTTAAATATGAATTACAAAAAAATTGTAACTTTTTTGGATTAATAAAAAACTTGTAGTTAAATTTGTTTAACTCACAAACCCGTAATGAGTTACACTGAGTTCGAATTTTTTCAGCTTGTTAATAAATCAATCGGATCTAATTAACTCATTAAGTCATTAACCTATAGACCGGACGGTCCATTTTAACAGTACTAATAGTAAGAAAGAAAAAAATAACGAAATATAAAAAGAAATTTGCTAATTTTTTAACAAACATACTAACAAATATTCTTACAAATATAATGCGTAACGGCAATAAAGTCTAACAAATATTCTATTAAAGAAAGCAACACTACAAATAAGAAGATCCTCTTCTTTGGCAAGAATATCCTGTTGAAGAATGCACCCGCTCTGAGATTTTTAATTTATTAATAGTTAAGAAAGTGTCACATTGGATTATTCTCTGTTGTTTCTTTCAATTTATGCGATAACTTTATTTCCACCAAATTTTCATAATTTCAAAGCTAAATGGAGTTATGATATGATAGGTTCGAATAAGATAGATATGACGGGACAAAATTGGCCATGTGATGGTCATACTTCGGAATGATTTAATTCTATAATAGATTTGAACGAAGATTGCAAATTAATTTCATGATACGTTTCTATTATATTCCGTATAAATTTGGAGTGAAAACTAATTATAAATAACTGAAATTAGAAAATTTTAAATCACTTTATCATCTCTTCCTACTTTGAAGAAAGCTTTGCGCGCTTTGAAGCCCAGTATGCATGTATTGCTGGGCCAAAACTGTAAGCACACTGAGCATATCCTTGCGAATGAAGCCCAAAAGCAAGTTGGGAGTTTCTCCCTGTAACCCCAAAGCTTTATCCTGCACATTCAATTTTCTTCAAAATGCTAAAATTGGTCCGCGATAAAACTTTTTACTTTGGAAATTGATTTTGACAAAATCGGATTTCGAAAACTGATTTTTATTTTTTAATTTTAATTTAATTTTTTTAATATTTTAATTTTTTAAAATAATAAATTTATAACTCATATTCAAAATTATTAATGAAATAAAAATAAATAAAATATATATATTAAATTTGAAATAAAATAAATTTAAAAAAAACAGGAATAAAAATTTCAAAATTTGACTGAGTATTTATAAATTTCGAAATTTGTCTGAGTTTTTATAGAATTTTAAAATTTGACAAAGATTAAATTAAATTTTGAAATTCGATAAAGACTCAATATAATTTCGAAATGTGTTGAATGTTTTTTTTACTTATAACTATTATCCAACTAAATAAATAAGGATATTTTTGATAACTTGGAGATGATGCAAAGAAAAACTCTCAAGCAAGTTAAGTTGATAATACAATATATCATTATCTTAAAATTAGGTTATACATAAATTAATTTGATAGAATATTTATATATAAGTTAATTTTAATCTATAAAAGATTGTATTATGTTTGTTTAGAAATGAATATTGAGAAGCTTATCCGATAAAGAGTTTTTAGTGTAAATTTGGCATACGATAATCGTAATTATTGTTGTGAGAAATTGGGACGAAGAGTTAATGCTTAAGTCAGAATGTGTACTTAAGATGATTTTTGTCCTTTTGAAAAAGAGAAGATTTGAGTGATAGTGGTGAGAATACTAAACGGTATGGAAGAATCAAAAAAGAAGGAGAACTTTTTCTGAAGGTGGAATCGAGAACAACAACTTGCATTAGAAGATTGGCCTTCTAATTGATTAGCCAAAACAACAAAAGAAAGATGTGTGAGGAGTCATAATACCAATGCTTTATTAAATCGCAATGATATGCTTTCTGTCTTTTTCTTTCCCACTTTATCAAATTCCTTTATGTATGTATCTTCTTTTGTACTAAGTTACCACACACACCAATATTTCATATATCATCTCCAGATGCTTCAAGTATGCTAAAATCAAAATTATAATACTTCCCATTGCATTTTTAATTACTAAAGTTTTACTTTTTCATCATTACTCACTTCTCATACACCCATTCTTCACCTTTAAGTTTATTCTTCTTCTCATTATTTTACTTCTTCCTTGCTCCAACCTTATTATATCACCTTTTAAATACATCATTCCTTTTTTTTTTCTCCCCATATGTCAGTTCTTTTGCTAATCATGCTTAGAGGAATTAAACCAGTTTATGACTCTCTAAAAGGTTTAGTTGTCCATTATTAAAATAACACAGTGTTTATCCACACTACTTCTCTTTTTAAATATTACAGGACAAACGTATTCTACACCTGTCAAAAATTATATATATTATCACTTTATAGTGAGGTGATACATTATTATATTTATTTAACACATAATACAAAAATAAAATAATTATAAAAAAATAAATTTTATATATTTTTAAAATAATAAAAAATTAGTATCAAATAAATATAAAAAATTTATATATATATCACGTTATATTTTTCTTTTTCGAAAGAAACCTGATGCTAAATACTTGGAATAAGAGTTGTTATCACAGTAATTCTATATAAATGGAATAAGACAAAAGAATGCACCTGAATAAAAGAGAACTCGCTTTGTGTTACTTTTTTTCTCTCTCTGTTCTTCTACTACTTTCGTGTTTGTCTTTATTGTACGATTTCTTTAATGTTTAAATTAAAAAGAAAAAAACTAAATTATCGAATAATTTTTTTTTAAATTGAAAATTTTAAAAACTAAGTGAAAAAAAGGATAAAATAAAAATAGCTTAAGAACATTTCAATAATAATAACAAGTAATGAGATCTATCATGTCGTCATAGTCATTTATAATAATTTATACAAAATTTTCATCTTTTCAGCTAGAATTGGACAGAACTTAATTCTTAAATTTCTTCATGAAAAAAAATTGTCTAGGCCTTCATCAGTTCTATTTTGGACCATATTTATAATCGATATAAAATTTAAAGAAACCTCTATGCTTCCTATAGAAGTAAACCTTTAAACATAACAACTATATAGAGTTTTATATATATATATATATATATATATATATATATATATATATATATATATATATATATATATATATATGGGTTTTAGGTTTTACGGTATTTAATTTGGATTTAACCTAACCAAGATCCAAAAGTCAACTCATGAGAAAGAGTTAAGTCTTTATAAGCTCTATTTTTGTCCATGCCTATGATTGATGTGAAAATTACAATAAAATGAAATAAATAAAATAAAATATTTTAATTGTAAATAAACAAACTAAAACTAAAATATTGATTTGTAAAATACTAACAGGATTTTTAGATAAATTAAACATACTAATTTAATGCACACAAGTTGTTATTTTTGCTTAATGCTGGGAATCCATGAAAAACCAGCGACACTGCTAAACATGCAAATAAACAAAGGAACTCGTTGCCCGTAGAATACGGGCTACAAAGATGTGTTTAATATACCAATTACCAAAGTAAATATTTAATTTTAATTGATTGGAAAATAACGCAGGAAACATTTAATCAATGTACCTAATAATGGTAAAGAAAAATAGGATTGAAATAAATTAGATTTAAAAAAATTTCACAACCTCACATCGTACCTTGTAATCTGAATATTTATAATAAGACATAAGCATTATGATGGGGAAGATAATAATTTAGAAGGATGGAGCATAATGATTGAAAGACAAAGACAATGATTTGATTCGTGCTTGAAAAGCCATACGCCGCGTGCCCTCGCCTATAACTTATTCATAATTTATAATTAGCCACACTATTTCGATGAGTAGACAAAAATAAATAACCCTAAAACGGGAAAGTGGCAAGTAAGCCACTATATGCATGATCACACTACCACCTTTAATCAAATGAAAGAGTATAATCAATTAACCCAAAAGCATTGAACTTGAAAACGATCTCTTCAAATTATAAAACTAATCAAAGTTGGTGCAACACCCCTTTAAAGATTCAATATAGATATAGATAGATATACATCGATCAGCAGGAACAAAAGGCGTTTTAACTGGGTAGCCCCATCTGCTAAATTCAGGCATATAACAGTGACTCTAAGAACAGCAGCAACAAAAACTCTGTAATCTAACGTGTCAAATGCCTCTGAATTTAGCACTTGTTCCTGCCACTCATCGACTTTAATAATTAAAACACTATTGCTAGCTAATCTATTATTCTCTTCCAGTAGTCTCTAATCATTTACCAGCTACATCAGTCTGCTTTACGTGTCCTCTTTGAATCAACACTCACATTCCTTTTCTTTCCTTCCCCTTTTTCTCTTTTCTTATCTTCACCTTTAATTTTCTCTTTAACAATCGTGTCTTCTTCTTCTTTCCTTTACTTTACACTCATAAATATATAGTTTTTATATGGTCACCACTTCTCCACTGCTCTCTACCTGCCAATCACTGCACCTCCGAATGTTGGCGTCCAGAAATCAACACTGCTCTCGTTAGCCACCGGGAACGTGCTCGAAATCGGTACTAAACAAAGCCCTCGGCTTCTCAGATCTTCTTTTCGCCCTTCTGACTCCTTCAGATTATCACAATCCTTCAAACACACCCATATACAAATATTTCAAACAAAAATCTTTACATTCAGTGCATGCATGGACCCATTCACTACATTTACTCATGTTGTGTACATAACATAAACGGTTCACTATTTTCATGTATTCATTATCTTAATCCATCTCTATCTAAGACATTCAAAAATTTATTGATTAATGATATTTATTTAATGTAGTTAGTGACAGTATAATAGTGTTGAACCATCCAATAATGCATTAGATAAACCAGAATAGAATTATCAAATGCTTTATGTTTCAACAAATCATTCACTACGGCGATTTTGACTGCAGTGAATCTAGATGTGCCAGGTGCATGTGTGTGTTGCTTGAAACGTGAGATAAAATAAAAGAATTATCGTGTACCTGCTGGTGTTGAATGGGAGCTCCATTTTTAATATATGGAGTGCTCAACACCTGAAATTAAGAACGAAAACTATATTTAAACACTTATAAAACCTTGTCGCTTAACTTTCCTTCTGAACAACTTACATATTATATATGAGCCAAGAAAATATGTGTGTGTGTGTATAATTAGGGTTTTCTTTAAAACAAAGTAAGAACAATGGAAACATACACTGACTTGGTCATGAAGGAACTTGATGTACTCGATGGCTTCGTGAAGAACGGATGCTGTGTCCGTCTATTAAAATCAACGAGAGTATAATATCCGGTTAGTTTTTACCCTTCAGAGTCTAAAAGGGTAAAGGTTCAAATTCTACCATATCATTGACAAAGCTGCTGTGAAGGGGAAAAAAGGTGAAACTAAGAACATACATAAATTTACCTTTCCAAAAGGTGAAACCAATTGCTGAAGAGCAGTGATGCGGTCCCCTAGCTTTTCCTTTCTTACCTGTCCATATATGCATATCAGCTTGATCAATTCTAAATAGTTATATATTATTATGAAGGTTTAGCAGTCTCGCACATATATAGAATAAAATGAAGAAAAAGCAAAAACTTTGATACTAAATGAAAAATAAACATATAACACTACAGTACCTTAAAAGTTGGTAATGGAGATGGAGTCTCAATTCTTTGCCTCTTGAATGCAGGCTCAGAAGAATTTTTCTTCGCAGATGAGATTGCGTCTGGCGATTCTTCTCTCTTGAGCTGCAGTTTAACCGATATTATCACTTTTAACCCACAAAGAAATAAAAAAACCTAGAGCTAGCTAGCCAGCAGTGGATATATTTACAAATTTGGAAACCGTTAATTAATTAATAACCTTGTTTAATAGAGTATTGGAGCTGTTGGATTTCTCTTCAAATTTTGGCGTTTGATATTGCGCCTGTGAGGAAGCAAAAACACCTGCTCTTATGTCATGAAGTGCTTCGGCGGAACCATTCCAGAAAGAAGTGTCGTTGGAAAAGTGCAGTCCACTGAGCTGCTGTTTTGGCGTTGAGGGCTTGAGAAGTGAAGAGATTTTGGACCAAGTTGGTGACAGTTCATTGGAACATGTCCCATAGTTTGCGGTAGATGAAGAATAGGACATGGGGGGGTTGGTGAAAAGTGAGTTCTGTGGCTGTGGTTGAGGCTCAGGGTCGTATAAGCCTTGTATCAAGGTTGAAGGGTAACCGTAGGAGGCTGAAACAACTGGAAAACCACCAGATAATGATCCGGTGCTCGTAACAACGGAATTCAGGCTTTGCTGATCCAAGGAAAATTCTTGGTTCATTGACTTGAAAGCATCAACGGTGGAACCTTGGCCACCAGCAGATGAGAAATTCTTTGGTAGATCGCCATCCATGCCTGTTTCTCCTTGAAGCACAGAATGAAAATCGCTCCCTCTGCAGAGAAAGAAATTCAAAAAGATAAGGATATGCTTGATAAGATGAAGTTCCTTTTTCAAAAGAAACAACAAGAAAAAGCTAAAGAAAAACAACTTTTGCTTCCTTGGTGGAAGTTTTGGACCGTACTAATAGCAACATATATTTGTTTTGGTAGATACCCTATTCTGTAAACTTACAATAAAGATTGATTCCAATTCGGTGAAGCTGAAGATGACATGCCAAAACCTATCATTTGTAAGGTGGAATCGGTGAGGATGCTTCCAGTTTCACCAGCCGAGTCCCTCAGCTGGGGCTTCTCAACATCAAGAAAACTCAGAGAATTATCAGAAGATATAAAGTTATTAATGTCCTCTGCGCAAGACCTCGTTCCCTTCAAATCCACGAAATCAGTGCTTTGCCAAGTACTGTAGTTTCCTGCATCAGCTGCTGCCACGGAACATGTTGATGAGATAAGAGGGAACACACTTCTTGTCGAATTAATATTCCACCAACTTTCACCACAAATAGCAGCTTGAAACTCCTCAGCCATGGCAAGACTTACGCTGCACGTGTTTATCTGCTGAATCTGAGTCCTTAAGAATTTGCAGATTTGCCTGTATCTTTGAGATCTTCTAACACAGTCACACTCAGAAGCTTATTGGTATATATGAAAGGTGTGGGAGCTTGCGACATTTTATATATGGAACGGTTGAAAGGGTACGGCTAAGGAGATTACCGGAACGCGGTTGACATTACAAGGGATGATTTGACAAATGAAAAAAAGAGAAATAGAGAATTTTGAATCCAATTCTAATTCTCTTTTTCAAAATATAATTAATTGGTGTTTGTTTATTTGTCCTGGATTTGTTTCTCTCTGTCTTACTTTTTCTTTAAAAAAATGTGTAACAGTAGTATCTCACGAAGAATTATAATTAATACATGACTTGTGGACAATTGTGTTCCTTATGTGTAAAGTTTCGTGAGTATGATGGTATTGACTATGATCGTGACAAGGGATGAATAAGATCATGTGGTTCAAATTCCCTGATTTCTAAACTGTGGTTCAAAATGTCATTTAATATTTTATGTTGTAATGGAACTGAGTTTTAAATTTTTAACTAGGATATCAAATCTAACTGTTGTCAATAAAAACACAGTTAGAAGGAAAATTTTCATCAACAAGTGGTTCCATACGTTTTAGAAAATAAGATTGAGTAGAATAAAAATATTAGAAGTCTTACATCTACTAGAGATAAGACCAATTTAAAATATATAAATGGGTGCAAATCTTATCTTATAAACCGATTTTGTGAGGTTGAATTAGGCTTAAAGTTTAATTCTTAACATGTATCAAACTCAAGTCTATCCTAGCTATATTTATTGTTTGTTGAACACATTGTTTCACCCGCTATCGGTCCATTATAGAACCATCTATTAATGTCTAGTCTCACGTTCGAGATGTATATACCTCGGCGTGAGGAGGTGTGTTGAAAGTTCAACATCAACTAAAGATAAGACTAATTTAAAATATATAAGTGGGTGTAAATTTCATCTTAATTTTGTGAAGTTGAGTTAGCTTAAAATTCAGTTCTTAACTAACACTATGAAATTTACAAAAAAATTAAAAACTAATAATTTATCAAATAATACAGTAATTAAGTAAATATATATCAATCGTACAAGGATTTATCGATTTCCTACTTTGAGTCCTCCGTTTTTGTGTCAGAAGTTGTGGATGTGATACACGATTATAATAATTCAAAAGGTTGAGGACCATCTATTGGTCCATATGTTTATCATTGAAGACTTTGTAGTACCACAATAGCAAGGTGAATAAAAAATACCTAGTAGGTGAGAAAATTCACTAATATTTGAATTTTAAAATGAACATTGGGTGGGCATGACGTTGTAAGAAGGCGCGTGTGCATCACGTGGGTTGGTGAAACTAAAACACAAGTATGTAACTAATGCTTGACCTAACATAACTGTAGCATGGACCAGATTCTATGTCAACAATGGCAGTGTTCCCTTAAATATTAGCTGAGATAGACAATATTTCACGCAGAATGAAAACATATTTGGCTTAAGGTAGTTAATACATATTAGTTTAGATAGTTTCAACTGCTGCAGAATACTTGTGTTTGATGTCAAATACTTGTTAAATGAAGAAAATGGACAAGCCATACGTAATTAAATCAATGTCAACCCCTACTCTTTGGCGTTCAGCTTTTGTTCTATGTCTTTCACATTAGATTGTCATACATAATCTCATCATCTTGACTTACACCTTAGTGTATATTTTATTTACACGATTATTTCGATTAGGTAAATTAACAAATCGTACAATATCTCTTCTTTTAATGTAACATCATTATTTTATCATGTGACCAAAGAAGCTTTATTTCATTTTTAAGACTTAAATATATTTTTCATATAAAATTAACAATTTTCGATCTCACTCTTTCAATACATCTTTGGTTTTCATTTCTCAAAACATTAATTAATTACTTATATATTTACTAAAACATTAAGCCTCCATTTTAGGTGACATCAATTACATTGTATAGTATAATATTAACATGTAGTGAGTCCAAAACATATTTAAATTCCTAAAAGAATAAATGTACTTATTTATCTGAAAATATTTGTGAACAAAAAATGGTATTTTGTTTAAGATGGCTAATCTCAGTTCAAATATTAAACTTTAGAATTTTAATTTGTCAGTGACTTGCGGAATTTATTGGGTTTACGTACTAATCATGCAATATATATTCTTTAATCGAATCGTATATGTTATGGACCACTGTCTAATATTGAGTACGTCTTCATTAGCTTAAAGCTTCAAACATTTGCCAAATATCTTATATTTGGACTCTCAATTTCCTTAAAATTTAATTCTTATGCATATTATCTTTGACCATACAACACCCACTATGTAGTATAGAATAATGTTATGGTTTATGTAAAGTAATATAAATAATTTTTATTTAAAACACGTTAAATAAGCAACTTGTTTGAATAGGTGGACTTAAAGTTTAAAACTTGTTAGAGTCTAACCACCATATATACATGTACAGTAATAAAGATTAGGGAAAAAAACAAAAGGGAATATAAGAAATTAAGCGAAAATATTTATTAATAAATTTGAGTGGGTAAAGTATTCTTGAAATGGCGAAAGTTGACGTCATGCTTATGACCTGGTTGTCATTTAAGGCGGCAAGAGTCAACAAGGGACCCACCAAGCATGAGCGCGTGCAACAAGCACGTGGGGCCTCTTCTTACCACCATGAGTCAAACCCTCAAAGCTTTATCTTGCATTCTATTTATTTTATTTACATTTTTCTCAAACAAAATATTATAAAATATGCTAGCAAAGTTAACTGTTTCAAATTTAATAATACACGTTGCTTTGTTATAGTGAATTAGGCCACTTAACCAGGTGCCACAACTACTTTTTCAATATTTTTTAGAAATATCAAAATAAAATTATTAATCAATGTATATAAGAAATAGTTACAGTTAAAATGAAAAATATAATTATTCTCTCATCCATTACGTCACTCTAACAATAACTTTTTATTTATTGAATTTTTTTAATCCATATCTAAGGACATTAGTTAACGAAACTCTTAAAATGATAAAAAATTTAAGGAAGTAAATTTAGAGAGACAAATAAATAATCTCAACTTCTTAAAATAATCTAACTATCTTATAGATAATTTATGCACAATATTTCATTAAAAAAACGTCACGTTCTTCTAGATCTTTTAATTAAGAGCACAATTTCGAATATAAGTTTCTGGGTCGTGTTTAAATTATATCGTTTATCACTATTATTTGTATAATTAAGAAAATATGAATACGGGAGAGAGAAAACGCGTGAGATAAAAGTATAGCGAGGCAGGAACAAGATTAAAAAAAAGAAAAAGAAGAGTAAAATATATGATAAAAAAAAAGTGTTACAAAAACGTATATAACTAAATATATTAACACTATTAGCTAAAAAAAAATATTTAGGTTAAAACTTACATGTAGTTCTTGGTCATTTAATTTGCTAAGCATTATTTGTAATCGAAATTGAAAGTTTATATCAATAACCAATAAGAACCAGTGTTTTATATGCTACTATATAGCTATGTTTATATTAATAAATAATACAGAAAGAATATTTAAAAAATATATAACTTAATTTTATTATGGGTGTAGGATGAAGGTACGCGGCGAGGGTTTACACAGATTATTCATTCTGCTTCAGCTTCAATCAATTACTTTCTTTCATTGACAATACGTAAACTAACTAAAATATGTAGACACTGTCTTACATTGTCCTATATTATCAAAGAGATCATAATTTAGTGTTTTGTCTGCATACGATTAAATAGAAAGAGAAACACTTACAAGACTAATGAGCCATCTCTCTCTTTTATCCCATCTTTTTCTAACATCTACACCACATAGATGTGGAAGAACATTTTGGGTTGTAGGAGAAAATGTAGAGAAAGGTGCGATGACATAATTTAAGATTAAATTGCATCCACAGTTTGGTCTAAAGACGTATTGACCCCGTTACCAACAAATGTTCCAAGGGCATAAGACGAATGGGGTATCATTGTTTAGGTCAAGACCGTCCAAACCCTTTTTTGGACCTTCTTTGTTGTCTTCTTTTCTTCTCAAAATATTCCCTCCCTTTACAGAATAGAAAATGACCATCTGAACCCATTGTTGTTCAGACTTTACAACTCGATTAACCCACACCCTATCATTTATAACAGTAAAAAAATCATAATAGTAGCTTTTACATTTGAGCAATTCATTATAAGCACTACAATCATGTAAGAGGTACATCATTGATGGCAGGTATGTTTTAAACCAGTATCAATTTTCGTGTAAGCTATTGTTGACGCTATGCTTATGTAATACTGACGTCGGCAATTTCACAAAAGTCCTGTATCATTATTTCCTTCAATTTATTCCTATGTTATCTTCTAATAACAGCAGGACACATTAGTGTAGAAGTAAATTTTACAATCATATTAATTCATTTGGTTTTACTTATACACTCATTAACTTTTAGATTTAATTACTTTATAGTTTGAGTTTTCAAATGCATTTAACATGGTCAATCCTGTTTCTCCATTGCAGAAACATTTCCATTCTTCATATTGACATTCAAATATGAAAAATGTAGATTATGTTGGTGAAAATAATATAGTTGAAAGCGAATTATCATTGAATGTGAAACAAATAGTTAGTAATTGTATTTATCGAATATGGATTTCACTATACATAATACCAAATAAGATCTGAATTTAAGTATATAAGGGATTGACATTATTATATTCACAACCTTAAAACAATAAGCTATCGAGTCTTTCATCTTTATACAGTATTCTATTTTCTCATTTCTATTCGAACAATGTGAGACTTAAACTTGTCGAATTAATATTCCACCAACTTTCACCACAAATAGCAGCTTGAAACTCCTCAGCCATGGCAAGACTTACGCTGCACGTGTTTATCTGCTGAATCTGAGTCCTTAAGAATTTGCAGATTTGCCTGTATCTTTGAGATCTTCTAACACATTCACACACTCAGAAGCTTATTGGTATATATGAAAGGTGTGGGAGCTTGCGACATTTTATATATGGAACGGTTGAAAGGGTACGGCTAAGGAGATTATCGGAACGCGGTTGACATTACAAGGGATGATTTGACAAATGAAAAAAAGAGAAATAGAGAATTTTGAATCCAATTCTAATTCTCTTTTTCAAAATATAATTAATTGGTGTTTGTTTATTTGTCCTGGATTTGTTTCTCTCTGTCTTACTTTTTCTTTAAAAAAATGTGTAACAGTAGTATCTCACGAAGAATTATAATTAATACATGACTTGTGGACAATTGTGTTCCTTATGTGTAAAGTTTCGTGAGTATGATGGTATTGACTATGATCGTGACAAGGGATGAATAAGATCATGTGGTTCAAATTCCCTGATTTCTAAACTGTGGTTCAAAATGTCATTTAATATTTTATGTTGTAATGGAACTGAGTTTTAAATTTTTAACTAGGATATCAAATCTAACTGTTGTCAATAAAAACACAGTTAGAAGGAAAATTTTCATCAACAAGTGGTTCCATACGTTTTAGAAAATAAGATTGAGTAGAATAAAAATATTAGAAGTCTTACATCTACTAGAGATAAGACCAATTTAAAATATATAAATGGGTGCAAATCTTATCTTATAAACCGATTTTGTGAGGTTGAATTAGGCTTAAAGTTTAATTCTTAACATGTATCAAACTCAAGTCTATCCTAGCTATATTTATTGTTTGTTGAACACATTGTTTCACCCGCTATTGGTCCATTATAGAACCATCTATTAATGTCTAGTCTCACGCTCGAGATGTATATACCTCGGCGTGAGGAGGTGTGTTGAAAGTTCGACATCAACTAAAGATAAGACTAATTTAAAATATATAAGTGGGTGTAAATTTCATCTTAATTTTGTGAAGTTGAGTTAGCTTAAAATTCAGTTCTTAACTAACACTATAAAATTTACAAAAAAATTAAAAACTAATAATTTATCAAATAATACAGTAATTAAGTAAATATATATCAATCGTACAAGGATTTATCGATTTCCTACTTTGAGTCCTCCGTTTTTGTGTCAGAAGTTGTGGATGTGATACACGATTATAATAATTCAAAAGGTTGAGGACCATCTATTGGTCCAGATGTTTATCATTGAAGACTTTGTAGTACCACAATAGCAAGGTGAATAAAAAATACCTAGTTGGTGAGAAAATTCACCAATATTTGAATTTTAAAATGAACATTGGGTGGGCATGACGCTGTAAGAAGGCGCGTGTGCATCACGTGGGTTGGTGAAACTAAAACACAAGTATGTAACTAATGCTTGACCTAACATAACTGTAGCATGGACCAGATTCTATGTCAACAATGGCAGTGTTCCCTTAGATATTAGCTGAGATAGACAATATTCCACGCAGAATGAAAACATATTTGGCTTAAGGTAGTTAATACATATTAGTTTAGATAGTTTCAACTGCAGCAGAATACTTGTATTTGATGTCAAATACTTGTTAAATGAAGAAAATGGACAAGCCATACTTAATTAAATCAATGTCAACCCCTACTCTTTGGCGTTCAGCTTTTGGTCTATGTCTTTCAGATTAGATTGTCATACATAATCTCATTATCTTGACTTACACCTTAGTGTATATTTTATTTACACGATTATTTCGATTAGGTAAATTAACAAATCGTACAATATCTCTTCTTTTAATGTAACATCATTATTTTATCATGTGACCAAAAAAGCTTTATTTCATTTTTAAGACTTAGATATATTTTTCATTCTCATAAAGTTAACAATTTTCGATCTCACTCTTTCCATACATCTTTGGTTTTCATTTCTCAAAACATTAATTAATTACTTATATATTTACTAAAACATTAAGCCGCCATTTTAGGTGACATCAATTACATTGTATAGTATAATATTAACATGTAGTGAGTCCAAAACATATTTAAATTCCTAAAAGAATAAATGTACTTATTTATCTGAAAATATTTGTGAACAAAAAATGGTATTTTGCGATTGCAGTACACAGTGCGATTTATATATTGCCAATTTTCTTTATAACTTTATTCAGCTGCTATAATCTTGAATTGTAAACAGTTTATTCGAGTTTTTATTTTTAATTCACTAGCATACATTTAATTACGATTTGTTATCTAATATTAATTTGATTCATTTCATTCTTATTAGTTGATACCTTAATATGATGATCCCAATGTATTCATTGCAATTTGCATTTATTTAAAAAGCTTCTCAGGCTCAATCAAAAGATGCATAACTTGTGATTGATGACATTATGTTTTCTATATTATTCATAGCATAATTCTTATAATTTTCTTTATTTTGAATCAAATTGTATCCTATATTTCCACTTTTGTTTATGTACTTTTGTGTAAGTATGTTTTATTAAATTTACATTGTTTCTAGCTTTTATTATTTAAGTTGAATTGAAGGTGAATGCTTAAATTCATGGTGACAGCATACAAAGTGAAACAATTATAAAAAAAAGTAAATGTTTGAAAGGGTAAGTAAAATTGATTAAATTGATAAAGTATTTCTAATATTTCTTTTGAAAAAAATTTGGTGAATAAAAAGTAAATGAAGTAAGTTTAAGTCTTTTTTCTTTTACTTATTAAGTAATTTAAAAGTTGAATTGAACAAATTTCATTGTCTTCGTATATAATATCAAAGCTAATAACATAGTATTAGAATTATTAAAAACTTATTTTGGTATAAGATTAATTGAGTTTCTATCTAATCTTCATTTTTTACGCCCATGTCCTTAATAAAAAGCGCGTTGAAAATTTAAATCAATGAGAAATTCTTTTATAATTTTAAATAAGTAATTTTTTTTATATTTTTATATTTTACACTACATTTATTTATTTCTCTTGTAATTTCATAACATGAAAAATATCATTTTAAGTCAAGAAATACTGAGAGGTAAACTCATATATATTTTAATATTTTACTAAAATATACGGTTAAACTTATTTGTCTTTTACTTCCAAATTTGTGTTATTTGATCTTCTTTTATCTTTAATTAACTTCATATGTATTGCATCACACACACACATACTATTAACAAATCTAGTAATATTTTTGTCTTCCTATTTTAAATAAAGTTACTAAAGATTTTTGGTAATGTTTTTATTGGAAAAATGAAAGTAAATACAATAAATAAATAAAGAAATGATCCGATTTAATCTAAGGTCTTAATTGAGTATAATATTAAATTCAATTAGATGTTATATTTAAATTTACTTAAATCCAATCCAACCATGATGTTTTGCCTTTTGCATCTCTAAACATTACTTGAAAAAGAATCACAACTCATGAAAACATATCACCATCATAACTTATGCAAATCATATTGGATTAGAAAACACAAGTAATAATTATTTTATTCTACACAATTTAAATAAACCAAAATTTCTGAAAAAATTGTCGTAGAATTTGACACAATGATGTATTAACATTCTCTTGGTCGCTATAAGATATGTGGGCCCTAAACAAATAAACAAACGAACAGATATATAACTTATTTGTTAAGCATAGTAATTATATCTGATCAATTGATAATTAAGATTTGCTATCATTTAAGTGGTTAGGAGAAAAGCAAAAGATATATACATTCTACTGAAAATGAAGTAAACCATTTATATTTCAACTTCTATATTTAATTATTTGTATAAAGAAACAGAACATGTATTAATAACCCTTCCCACAAATAGACATTTTTTATGTTATTTATGAGAGAAAACGTATTGACTAAAAATAGCAATTAATTAGTGCAAATTAAAGTCAGATGGGAGTAATTCTTAGCAGCTATGATTACAACAAAATTGTCAACATAATATAATATATATTTGGAAAGAAGAAGGAAGAGAATTTTCTTAGAGAAAAAGTCCAAGTTGATGATTCAGGCAGTAACAGAAGTTAGGTCAGATCCATAGTAAGTTTGTGTGTCCTTTGAAATTGAGAGGAAATTGACTTAAAGGAAACTTGTTGATCTTTGAAAGTTTACTTTGACATAACCTAAATGGTATTTTGTTTAAGATGGCTAATCTCAGTTCAAATATTAAACTTTAGAATTTTAATTTGTCAGTGACTTGCGGAATTTATTGGGTTTACGTACTAATCATGCAATATATATTCTTTAATCGAATCGTATATGTTATGGACCACTGTCTAATATTGAGTACGTCTTCATTAGCTTAAAGCTTCAAACATTTGCCAAATATCTTATATTTGGACTCTCAATTTCCTTAAAATTTAATTCTTATGCATATTATCTTTGACCATACAACACCCACTATGTAGTATAGAATAATGTTATGGTTTATGTAAAGTAATATAAATAATTTTTATTTAAAACACGTTAAATAAGCAACTTGTTTGAATAGGTGGACTTAAAGTTTAAAACTTGTTAGAGTCTAACCACCATATATACATGTACAGTAATAAAGATTAGGGAAAAAAACAAAAGGGAATATAAGAAATTAAGCGAAAATATTTATTAATAAATTTGAGTGGGTAAAGTATTCTTGAAATGGCGAAAGTTGACGTCATGCTTATGACCTGGTTGTCATTTAAGGCGGCAAGAGTCAACAAGGGACCCACCAAGCATGAGCGCGTGCAACAAGCACGTGGGGCCTCTTCTTACCACCATGAGTCAAACCCTCAAAGCTTTATCTTGCATTCTATTTATTTTATTTACATTTTTCTCAAACAAAATATTATAAAATATGCTAGCAAAGTTAACTGTTTCAAATTTAATAATACACGTTGCTTTGTTATAGTGAATTAGGCCACTTAACCAGGTGCCACAACTACTTTTTCAATATTTTTTAGAAATATCAAAATAAAATTATTAATCAATGTATATAAGAAATAGTTACAGTTAAAATGAAAAATATAATTATTCTCTCATCCATTACGTCACTCTAACAATAACTTTTTATTTATTGAATTTTTTTAATCCATATCTAAGGACATTAGTTAACGAAACTCTTAAAATGATAAAAACTTTAAGGAAGTAAATTTAGAGAGACAAATAAATAATCTCAACTTCTTAAAATAATTTAACTATCTTATAGATAATTTATGCACAATATTTCATTAAAAAAAGTCACGTTCTTCTAGATCTTTTAATTAAGGGCACAATTTTGAATATAAGTTTCTGGGTCGTGTTTAAATTATATCGTTTATCACTATTATTTGTATAATTAAGAAAATATGAATACGGGAGAGAGAAAACGCGTGAGATAAAAGTATAGCGAGGCAGGAACAAGATTAAAAAAAAGAAAAAGAAGAGTAAAATATATGATAAAAAAAAGTGTTACAAAAACGTATATAACTAAATATATTAACACTATTAGCTAAAAAACAATATTTAGGTTAAAACTTACATGTAGTTCTTGGTCATTTAATTTGCTAAGCATTATTTGTAATCGAAATTGAAAGTTTATATCAATAACCAATAAGAACCAGTGTTTTATATGCTACTATATAGCTATGTTTATATTAATAAATAATACAGAAAGAATATTTAAAAAATATATAACTTAATTTTATTATGGGTGTAGGATGAAGGTACGCGGCGAGGGTTTACACAGATTATTCATTGTGTTTCAGCTTCAATCAATTACTTTCTTTCATTGACAATACGTAAACTAACTAAAATATGTAGACACTGTCTTACATTGTCCTATATTATCAAAGAGATCATAATTTAGTGTTTTGTCTGCATACGATTAAATAGAAAGAGAAACACTTACAAGACTAATGAGCCATCTCTCTCTTTTATCCCATCTTTTTCTAACATCTACACCACATAGATGTGGAAGAACATTTTGGGTTGTAGGAGAAAATGTAGAGAAAGGTGCGATGACATAATTTAAGATTAAATTGCATCCACAGTTTGGTCTAAAGACGTATTGACCCCGTTACCAACAAATGTTCCAAGGGCATAAGACGAATGGGGTATCATTGTTTAGGTCAAGACCGTCCAAACCCTTTTTTGGACCTTCTTTGTTGTCTTCTTTTCTTCTCAAAATATTCCCTCCCTTTACAGAATAAAAAATGACCATCTGGACCCATTGTTGTTCAGACTTTACAACTCGATCAACCCACACCCTATCATTTATAACAGTAAAAAAATCATAATAGTAGCTTTTACATTTGAGCAATTCATTATAAGCACTACAATCATGTAAGAGGTACATCATTGATGGCAGGTATGTTTTAAACCAGTATCAATTTTCGTGTAAGCTATTGTTGACGCTATGCTTATGTAATACTGACGTCGGCAATTTCACAAAAGTCCTGTATCATTATTTCCTTCAATTTATTCCTATGTTATCTTCTAATAACAGCAGGACACATTAGTGTAGAAGTAAATTTTACAATCATATTAATTCATTTGGTTTTACTTATACACTCATTAACTTTTAGATTTAATTACTTTATAGTTTGAGTTTTCAAATGCATTTAACATGGTCAATCCTGTTTCTCCATTGCAGAAACATTTCCATTCTTCATATTGACATTCAAATATGAAAAATGTAGATTATGTTGGTGAAAATAATATAGTTGAAAGCGAATTATCATTGAATGTGAAACAAATAGTTAGTAATTGTATTTATCGAATATGGATTTCACTATACATAATACCAAATAAGATCTGAATTTAAGTATATAAGGGATTGACATTATTATATTCACAACCTTAAAACAATAAGTTATTGAGTCTTTCATCTTTATATAGTATTCTATTTTCTCATTTCTATTCAAACAATGTGAGACTTAAACTTGTTTGGATTTTCAACATCTTCTAACACACATTATGTATGCTTGAACTATTTAATTTTTAGATGTATCAGCAAAGAACCATATTAGATTGTAAAATTAAGGCATGTGATTCCAATGTTGTAATTTTTTACTTTGCGACGTCTTAAGACTCCAAGTCAATATTCCTAAATAAAATTTACTTTTTATTTCAAGAAATTTTATCGGCCAAAATTGTCTCAATCAAGATCGCACTTTTATTATCCAACATATCTACGGGCGTAACCTTCTTTACTGATCGCCACCAACTATATACGTATATAGACATTGAAAATATGAAAATATTATATTAATGGTAGAAAGGGTAGTGTAATGATAGATAAAAGAGAAAAGAGAAGAAGATTTGTGGCCACGAGTTTGGAGCTAAGTGGGTATGTGAGTATAAATTATATAGAATTGGTATGTATGTGGCTATGTTTTGTTGAGAGCTATTTCTCCAGAAAAACACATGTTTGATTTGTAGGTTTTGTGTTGTTGGTAAGTTTCGTGAGTCAACCCTACCAAGGCTAAAGTTTTTTGTTCTTACGATAGCCGCCCACTAGTTACATCCTAGTACTTTGTCTAGGTAGTTGATAATTCAAAATGCAAGGGAAAAATTAAAATATAGACCCATTTGTATGTGAATTCATTTGCACCAATAGCCAATACTTTTAAAAGAACTGTGCGTTTTGGACACGTCTGTTAACAGGGTGTCTTTTTCTGAATAATCTATATCAAGGATACATATCCTTTCTTTAGGAACTTTTATAGGTTGGATTCAAAATTGTATATACGTAATATGTAAAACGTAGAGCCCGAGGTTAGGTGGACAATGATTTTAAATAATTAAATTTCTTCATTCACAAAAATATATGCTTCTACCCACAACACTTTTGTTATTCAATGTATGTGTGTGTTGCCCGAGACAATGAATTATTTGTTACATACTTTTTCTTTGTAAGCTTTATATTTATTTATAATTTTTTTGTAATAATGTTTTTCTCACATTAATAATCTTATCTTAAGTAACTTTCTTCACTCTTTCTTTTTACTTCTTTTGTCGTACAATTTGTGTATATATAATGTATTGATTTGAAATATTTGATCCACATAATTTGAATCATTAATCCATTCCTTTATATATATTGTTCATTTTATTGATCTTTTTTAAAAGGTGGATTCATCTCACTTGTAATATTTTAGTTCCATCATTTTGTAAGAATAAATTCAACGTTTTTTAAAAAGGAAAGTGGAGGAGGCTTCCGGTTTGGCTAAAAGCAATGTATATGATTCAGAATCACAAACATATAATATGAATATAAAGCATGATTTTGAATTGTGTGCATGAAGGCACTGAGCATATGTCCGTGTTTATGTTGTTTTATATACTTTGAGAACTGGCTTACATAACAAGTGAAATGATTATACGTATAATTAATGAGTTCTCAAAACGGAAAATAAAAACAAAATTTTACATAAATAATTGATGGAATAATTATTATCAACGGATTATGGTGGTTGGAATAATGAAATGTGAGAATAGGTTTTCCCTTGTGCTCAAAAGCTGTAAAATATTATTTACATTATGATAATTTAAGGTTTGTTTCCACTGGCAGCAATCCCTATCAGAATTGACTTACTTAATATGAAAAGTCTGTCGTGTGTTCACATTTGACACTGCTATATCTTGCATTCCAAAGACTCGTAAGTCTTCTTTTAATCATTGATTTATGGACAAAACAAAATCTCACAACATTAATCTTCGTCTTCTGTCGTCGACACAAACATTCCCTATCTCAACATTTGGTTCCACACTTTCATATTATATATATATAGCATTTTATAGATTATAATGTTCCAATAAATATTATTCATTCAAAATTTTAAAGTATAATTTATTTTTCAAATTCATTTTAATTATGATCATAATTTACTATAAAATTTCTTTTTCGAGTACCAATTATTTATATCTTAAGTTATAGTTATTTTTATTGTAAAAGACATATGCTATTTTATTGATTTAAATATATTGTTAATCTCTGGATTTGAGAAAAAGGTGTGTAGAAATTAGTTTTCCAAAAAATTATAATTGTGTTTTTAAAATTCTTAAAAAATATGTAAAAAAAATAATAATCATAAAAGTACCGTTGATATTTTTATGTCTATTGTTGCTTAAGTCATAGATAAATATACGTATATGATTTATGAGTAATAATTTTTTTATAGAGTAACACTTTCTTTTATATAAAATTTATATGATATTTTATTGTCAATTTTTAGTCGATATTGGGATTTAATAAAACTTTATGAAAGTAAATAAAAAATAAATTGGCATGTTTAATAAGTATGTTTTGTTTTACAATAAATTCGTTAATGATCTGACACTTTGTTATCTTCCATTTGCAACATAATAACACTTTGGAATAGAGAGAAATTAATTAATATAATTTTTCTGAAAACGAAATAAAAGAATTGTGTTTTAGGAAGACCAGTTTTTGTAAATTTTCAAAAATTAAACAAAATAATAATATCAAATTATGGACTAAAAATATATTTAAGGTTTTTTTATATTTTATTGCATTGAAGTACTTACCACCGCAAACTGCTTATCTTTATTTCATTAAATTAACTGTACTTAATTTTATGCATTTCAAATTTTCTATCTGTCGTTTTACTAAATTTTATTTTTACTCTATCCGACATCTAAAATCTTCGATTTTTATTTAAGTTTAACAAAAACCAGTTAGCATACTTTTTTTCTCATTAGTATGTGATTTATAAATAAAAACTCGTAACTTTTTATGAGTTTGTAACCTTTTAAAAAAAATTGTAATTGACAGTAAAGTATAACTATAAGTAAAATAGTTAGCTTAAATAGAAAAAAAAAACATTTTTTCAAAAAGTTATAAGCTTTATATATTAAAAAAAAATTAAGCTAGTAAATAGTATTGTGTATATACAATTGCCGAAATAAAGTCCTTGGAATGAATAGTGTATCTCATTTCTTTGTTTTTACATTGAGTTCAATTTTGAGATGATTATTGCATCGAAGATGACTTCTTTTTTGTTTTTCATTTATAGGTTTCACTTTGAACTTTTGAGAGTGAGTCAATTATGCCCTAATGGATGAAAGGACTTTGAAAAATGCAAAGTGGTAAAATGGAGATGAGTGATGTGTTGAATATAATCTACGCATTCTCCTTTATCGCTTTCTCATTATTGCTCAACACAAAACCACACCACCTACTTTTACCTTTTTTCTAAATTCACTTTAAACTGCCATTTTAATTCCTAAAATTTAAGGTTGATAAATGTTTCGAAACATTCAATAATTTCATATCAATTAGAAATTTAGATCAAGAGAAATTTTTTTTGGTTTACTTTATTAGATATTATTCTACCATTAGTAATTTACTTTAATCCAATTTACATCAATGCAAAACCTTCCTCTTCACTCTCTACCTCATATATTATTCTCCATTTTATTTTTCGATTCATTAACTATTCTATTATTAAAAATAAAATATACCAAAATTATGGTTGTTTAAGAGAAATGCACAGATTAATAATTGAAATTTACACTAGAAAAGATTTAATAATTTTAAAATATTTGTAATTTTATTCATGATCAACTTTATTTTGATACCGGACTTGTAACCACTTAAACACTTCTACAAATATTAAAAAACATAAGTTTGTTAGCTCACCGTAAATCAAAATCCTTAAAAAACACAGGTATAATAATTATATTAGGATAGATTTAATTTTTATATGGTTAAAATAATAATATCTAGAGAAAATATATATAATTAAAATAACTGTGTTCATATAAACTAGAATACGACTTAAAAAGTAACTCTTGGATTGAAAAAGTGAATAAAGCAAGAATTACTTTTTAAGTTGTATTATAATTTATATGAACATTTTAATTTTATATTAACGTTTTTTATTTAATTTTTTGGTATATATTTTTAATTTATTGTAATTCTCAAGATTAATGGCAACATATTTATTTTTTTGTACTTTTCTAAATTAATTGTTTTTATCAAATTTTTGTCTATTTTCTATTTTAGATTATATTTGATGCTTTAAAAACGAGTGAGTTCATGTGATGCTAATCACGTTGGGAATGGAATTTTAAACATTTCGGAAAATAATAATGATTTTAGGATAATTGTGGGATGTCTAAAATGCATAACAACCAATGGGAAAAGTGGATAGTTACAGTAAGTTTATAAGTCACAACTAGGATCAACGTGGCTAGGATTTTATTTTATTTTTTAATTATGAAATATTTATTAGAAATGTATTTAGAAATTGATAAAGAAACCATATTTTATGTTTAAGAGTAAGTAAAGGGGTGCATACTATAGAACGTTCTTCATAAAAATATTACCTCTAATTAATTAAACTAATTATTTCAAATTCTCAAATGTTTATCTCACCTTAAAACAATTAGAAAGTTAGTTTAAATAATACTATATAACTTTTAATATGCATATTATTAAATATTTAAAATTATTATTATTATTTATTATTATTAAACTTGTGTGTTTCGCGTCTCTTAATTTTTGAATAATAAAATAAAAGAATAATGGTGACACGTAAAAATAGTATTGCGTGGTATATAGTATGTGATTATTTTAATATATAAGTAGTTTATATTTTTTTTATAATTTAAAAATGCAATGATAAAATAGAATATGAAATATGTATTAAGATAGAAAATTCCGTTATATATTGTTATAAATAGTTAATATTTTATACTTTGTCTTTTAACTCAATAAAAGTAATCTTCTACTCTTACATGCATATATCAGGTGTAATAAAAGATCAAAATTACATATTTATTTTATAAGATATTTTTTTATAGTAATACAACTTTTTAACTTAATTTAGTTTTAATTAAACTTTATGTGTTTGAAGTGTAGTAGATCCAATTTACACATCTCAAATATAAAATTGATAGAGGTGTACAACTAATATGTTGAAATTTTCTAATTTTGATTACTTGTACTGTGTTGTAGAAATTTAAGTTTTATTTAATAATAATATAGTTCAATAAGAAAATCTTGGATGACCAAAATAATTTATTAAACAAAATTTCGTAAGTCAATATTTTATTTCAATTGTCGTCTTCTATCATATATTTATTTCTCTTTGAAATTCCTATGAAAGATGGTTATGAAGTCAATTCTCTGAATTTTCTGGTTAAGACACCGTCTTAATATTTTGTGAGATCTCAATCGTTTTCCTCACGCAATATATACGACCAAAGTAGCTTTAATTAAGTGGTCCCCTGAAATAAGTTTAATTTGTAAATTCATAGAAAACAATTAAATGCCTCTTTTATTCTCTTAATCTGTTCCTTCCCTTAAAAAAAAAACAAAATAGTTATTAATATATTTTATGTTATTCCCTTTAAAATATTTTGAGGTGTTACTTCTAATTCTTATAAAGACGTTTCTTTTAGTACTTCTAAACCCTGTTTCTTTATTTTTCGAAAATAATTTTTAGTATATGTGATTACGTTTTTTTTTTCGTGAAAAATATGTATAATCTATAATTTAATTCGTACATTTTAATAAATTTCAAAATGTGTTGAAATTTTCTTTTAAAACTTGTAAGGATTTCGAAATCTATTTAAAGAAAAAAAATTAGAATGTAGGAGTTTTTTAATTGTTGAAAGAGAACAACTTAAAAAAATGTTACTATTTTAATTTTTTTTACAAAGATAGTTTTGGAATTTAAAAAAAAATTGAAAATAAAAAAAAATGATTGGAGATTCAGGGAAAGCTGTTTCTCTTAACACTTCCTCCCATTTCTCCATGCACTCTCACATTTTTTTTAAATTTCAAAATTATCATTTACAATTAAAAAAACTTTATATTGTAGAAGAATTTTTTCTTCAATAAATTTTAAAATTGTTGAAAATAAATGTAATTTAAGCTATTTTTGGAATATGAAGGTACAGAAAAAAATAGGTAGAGGTGCAGAAAGAAACAGCCGAGAGAGAAATGCGCTTCTTATAAAATGAATTGAGGCCCATTTGTAATGAAATTGGACTGAACCATGACCCAATTAAGTTCAGTCCAGCATCTTCTTACCTCTTACCACCTGTAGATTGAGGACTGTCGGACGACGCCGTATCAATATATCTTCTCCAGCCTTATCGTTTATCTGCCATCCATCAATTCGAGTTCCGTTTCTACATTTAGTCACCAACGATCCTACAATGGCCTCAAGTCTTACAACCTGTTCATCGTTGTGTTCCTCTTCTTCTTCATTCTTTTCCACTTCTGTCAAATTCTCCTTAAACTCGAATAGAATTTCTCTTCCGTTTCGTGGAAACAAAACCCCTCTTCCCACTCCTTCTCCTTCCGCCCCAATTCGAAGGCGCTTCAATGTCATTGCTATGGCTCCCCCTAAACCCGGTGGGAAGGCCAAGAAAGGTAAGCTTAGTTTTTGTTTAAGCTCACACTCACTGCTTTAAAATTTGGGATTATTTTTTTCTTACTCTGTGTTTTCTGTTGGGTGGTGCAGTGGTTGGAATTATAAAGCTGGCTCTTGAAGCTGGGAAGGCTACACCCGCTCCTCCCGTTGGCCCTGCTCTTGGATCCAAGGGTGTCAATATTATGGCTTTTTGCAAGGATTACAATGCTAAAACCGCCGATAAGCCCGGTTATGTCATTCCCGTGGAGATCACAGTCTACGACGTCAGTTCTTAGTTCTCAAGTTATTCTCATTTTCCCCGTCGCCAATGTCAATTTACTCGTGTTTTCACTCTGTAGGATAAAAGCTTTACTTTCATATTGAAGACCCCACCTGCTTCGGTTCTACTTCTTAAAGCCGCTGGTATGTTCACAACCACCCACTGCCTCCAAACTGTTTGATATTATGTTGCCCTCGGTAGTATAATCTGTTGTTACCAAGGACAATAATTTGTTTATGCGTTGGTTTATTTCAAGACAGACAAGGAACGAATAATCTATGTTATCTTATCGAACCCTCTATCTCGAACGCATTCTTTCTCGTTACCAAGTTTCTTAGCTAATTTGTGATTAAGGAACACTGAATTTTCTTACTTGTGTTCTGCTTGAAATTAAGTGATCTAGCACATTATTGATTTACAAACCGATTCAGTTTCTTGCTATATTGCCTTGGATTGGATTTGGAACATGTTAAAATAGTTGGTTGACTTAAATATCGTACTAATATTTCAGTTTGGGTATGATGGCTGAGGTTTTGTTAATTTTTACACCCTTTGACTGTATGGACTAATCTTTTGTCATGGGTTGACTTGCCTTGTTGTCCACGAGTTGCTTTTAATGGTTTTTGAACTCCATGTAGGAGTTAAAATCTGTCTATAGGGAATATGAAACTTAGTTTGCCTTTTTGTGTGTGGAGTTTTATTTACAGTATACCGGTGATCGAAATAGATTCTAGCACAAAATTTGTTTTACTTGATTACTGAATTTCAGTTTGAGTGAATAGTCTGGCCTTGTTTTACTCATAATAAATCTGAACAGAGTGGAAGAGATATGGTGATGCTGCTGTTATTGATTTGATTAGAGCATCAGGCATTTCGTACTCTACTAAAAGCTTATTGTGTTTTTTAATGAATTCAATGTTCAAAGTTCAAAACCGTCTAACTTGAAATTGCTATTTAGGGGTGGAAAAGGGTTCAAAAGACCCCAAGGCGGAAAAGGTAGGAAAGATCACAATTGATCAATTGCGTACAATTGCTGCAGAAAAGCTGCCGGACTTGAATTGCTCGACTATAGAATCAGCTATGAGAATTATAGCTGGCACTGCAGCAAATATGGGGATTGTGGTTGATCCTCCAGTTCTTGAACCGAAACAGAAGGAACTTGTGTAGTAAAGTTTCGGTTTGGCCAAGTGTATGACGGTTTTCTGTGCCTAACTATTTTGCCTGTACAAAATCACGCAGGACATTGTTTAGTGAACATGTTTTGTCAGTAAACAGCGAGTGAAACATTTCTTTAATTATTTGGTATTGCATGAACGTAAGGAACATGCATCAGATTATTTGGAAGTTGGATGTATTCAAAAAGTCACTACATATGACATAATAACCGTGATTTTATTTCTCCCCATACACAACCCAACCAAAATTTAAAAACATTCAAACATTGTTTTGTGGATTAGAAGTTTATTTCGTTGAAATTGAGTCATTTTATTCTGCTATATCATCTTTTTTTTATCTTCTTTTATGAGACTTGAAAGTACTATAATAATTTTGTCAAAGGCAACCAAACGAAAGAGATAAGACTACAACGAAGGCCCAAGACCCAAACAGAAATGCAGCACTGAAAGAAAGATAAAGGGAGTCACCATTCTTGAAGACACAACTTTTTACCCTTCTGCCAGTTGCAATTGTTGCATATTTTACATTTTTTAGAACAACACACTAAACACCCTTGACTTAAGATTTTTATACACTTCTATAGTTATAATTATTAAAAATCCAAGATAGTTATTTTAAATTTTCATTTTAATATTGTTTATCGTTCATTAATTTTATTTTATTTTTCAGGTAAAATATAATCACTAACTTAGTATATAATATATTTAAAAATATATAAGTAAATTAATATTTTAAAAAAGGTGCAACTGGTTTTTTCTGGATAAAATGGTCTATGTCCCTTTAGCTCCCCTTGTGATTATGTTTTTGGTTAATTTCCTCTCTCCAAAATCATTTTGGGTCAAACAACGAAGATTGGACTGAAATATATTGAGGCCCACTTGTCGTCAAATTGGACTGAACCAGGACCCAATTAAGTTCAGTCCAGCATCTTATTACGCTTACCACCAGTAGATTCACGACTCTCCTGCCGTATCAAATAAAATATCTCCACCAGCCTTATCGTTTATCTGCCATCCATCAATTTGAGTCCAGTTTCTGCGTTTAGTCACCAACGATCTTACAATGGCGACGGTCACGTTTTCCTTTTCCGCTAAAACCCTAACACTACCCTATCTACCCAAAACCCCAATCTCCAACTTCTACCCGGTAACCAATCTTCGCCTCCCTTCTTCTATTGTGACCCAAACCCGAAATGGTAACCGGATTCGGGCGTCGCTGGATGGGGATTTCTCGGCGAAAAGGAGCAGCAGCAACAGCGACCAGAGAGAGACGATAATGTTACCCGGTTGTGATTACAACCATTGGCTGATTGTGATGGAGTTTCCTAAGGACCCTGCACCCACTCGTGAACAAATGATTGACACTTACCTCGACACTCTTGCTACTGTATTGGGAAGGTTCCTTCCTTATCCTCTTCTCTTTTTCTACCCTAATTTTTCAAAATTAGAATGGACGCAGAATTCGTATGTACCTTGTAGCTCATAACAGCTTAAGATAAACGCCAATTCCTGTGCATCTTCTGTTATGTGGAGGACTTTGTTATTATCGATTTATAATTAAATTTTCATCATGTGCTTCTGCTTGTGTATTAGCATGGAGGAAGCAAAGAAGAACATGTATGCATTTAGCACCACTACCTACACTGGATTTCAGTGCACTGTTGATGAAGCAACCTCGGAGAAATTCAAGGGTAATGCTTCAGTTCCCAATTTGTGTCAATACCCTTGTTGCGTTGCTTGATGAGTTCTGGTTCTTCATATCTTATTTATGCTTGTAGGTTTACCCGGGGTTCTTTGGGTACTGCCCGACTCGTATATAGATGTTAAAAACAAGGACTACGGAGGTTATACTTATATTTTTCAGAGATTTCTACAGAAATAAATTGTGTTTGAGGTGCTATAGATTGATAATGTTTTTGCTGAATGCTTGATGTTCTTTAATTTTAGGTGACAAGTACGTAAATGGGGAGATTATTCCTTGCAAGTACCCTACCTACCAGCCAAAACGGAGCGCACCTAAGAACGAGAGTAGAAGGTACGAGAGACGGAGAGATGGCCCTCCCCCTGAGCGCAGAAGGCCAAGACAAGAGGCTGCTGCCTCGGATTCATCCTCTACATGAGGTATCGGGATGCATTATTTATTCCATTTATTTTACTTTTTCCATGATTTTGGTCTCCCCTTGCCTAATGTATCTAAAATTTGATACCTGAATTGCTGAATCAAGTACCACAGATCCATCTTCTTTTTAAACTCACGCTGAATGTCATGGAAGGGTCGTTAGCTTCCCCCTCCCCCATGTAGGCAAATTCATTGAATCTCGTCAGGCTCTGAAGATACATGATAATGCTATTGCTGCGGTCTTGCAGGTTATTTGTAGTTTTACTGAGAGAAACTAATGCCAAACGAAAGCTGCTCCTTATCACAGTTCTATCATGCTCATGGTCACTTTAACAAATAGAAGATTGAGCTTGTGTTGGATTCTCATCAAGATGCATGCCATGTTTCTTGCAAACTCAAACGGGTATTTCACGATTCATCTTGAGGAATATGTTCTTTTGGACTATATGAGTATGACATGTGAGACAAGTGCTATAATTGTTTATCTGTGTAATTTGGAGAGCTACTTATCATGAAACCAGTTTATGTTTTAGTGATAATTTGTCTGCTAGTTTCATGGCAATTGCGATATTAACAGTTAAAGTTACTGATGTGAACCGATCAAGTTTAGATAATATGCATATATAGCCTTCTGTCCTTATTTGAAGCAGCCCATTAGCAATCCTTAACTTAGTCATGCTACAACATCCCGGTTTTGCTGTGCTGCATCCCGGCCACCCCCTGTGAGAGTAGTTGGCGAAGGTGAATTTCTTGGAACTTCGAAATGGGTGCATTCATAAACCATCCTTGATTGCCGTGTAAAATGTAGATGTTTTGTTGTGCATAGTTGTTTTAACTCCAGCAACGAGGGAAACAGCACATTTATATTTGGAAGAGATGCAGAAAGAAAATAAAGGAAAAGAAAGAAAACGAGGACAGTAATAAACAGGAAGTTGTCTTCCTTTTTTTAGTTTATATTGATTTGATAAAATGTGATAAAAGAAAAAAATGATTAATTCCTTTTCCTTTGGTTGAAAAGAAGAGGGAGGTAAGATAAAAATATCATTATGCCAGGATGATTAGATTTGTCACTTGAATTATTTCCCTTTCGTTATTCTCTGGAGAGAGATTTTTTTGTGGATTTTGAATGATTTACTGGTTAGTTTTGTTTTTTTAAGTTTAAAATCGTCATATTGTTTGTATTTTAATTTGTTTTCGAAGGTTTGTATATGATGGCGGTGAAGATAAGTTTTTTTTATATATTTTATATACATTTAAAATACGAATTTTAAAGTAAGTCTTTTATGCTTTGTTTCTTGTTGTGAAATAAAGTTTTATATTTTAAGGAGCTTGGCCTTCACTACATTTATATATTTCGTAAGAGATTGTTTTCTAAACATTTAAATAGTGTATTTTAAAAAAATTATGACAGTTATAAACGTTCTATTTGAAAAAAAATAAAAATTAATTTCTGCTTTAGGGTTTTCAAAATATTTGTTTATAATTTTCAAAACTTGAGAAACTTTACATTCCGAATCCAGAAGTGTGCTCAACTTGTCAATGCCAATCTAGAAGGTTTTTCAATCGGGAACAGATGCATTATCCAATCTGGAAGTTCTTCCTTTTAATTCTTCCTTTTTTTAATATAATGTCATAAGGGTGAAGGGGTAAGTTTAAAATTTAGGAGTTGCGGTAAGAAACATTGGGGGTGCAGGAAGAAAGGACCAGTAGTCTAATAAGCAACGGCCCTTTATATATTTGTTTCTTAGAGGGTGACTCCCTACACCATCCATTTTGCTCCATGTTCCATCACATTTTTTTTTAAATTCGAAAGTTATTCTTTATATTTTAAAATATTCTATACTCCATCTCTTTTTTTAATGTCAATATCCATTTAAATTGGAACATGTTAAATATATAATTAAAATGATTATATTTATTTTTGTTTAAAGTTTAAAGATAAATTGTAGAGAATTTTAAAACACAAATAAGTTTTAATCTTACGTTTAGAGATTAAAAATACAATTACTCCTAAATTTAAATTAAGTGTTTCTACTCGTAGTTGTAATACACACTATGATTTTTTTGAACCAGTGCTGCTTTGTTGATCCAATCAGAGAAGACCTAGACTCTATTTAAAATTCTTTGAAATCCGATTTATTTCTTAACAAAATAATTTATTAACTTGTCTACAGAATGGATTAAAATAGGAGTTCCATGATATATTGAGAAATCATGATTCTTTTTGTGTCACTCTCAGACACCACTCGCCAGCCCGTAACCATCGCATTGATGTCAGCATTTGTTGTACATATATCAAACGCAAATGGCTGTCTTAATCTAAACTTCAACCAAACCAAAACAAAGACCAAAAGCTTTGCATTGCTGCTTAAAATTCATATCTATCTCCTTAGTCTCACTACTTCTGCTTCACACATTTTTATTTTATTTTGTAATAATAGCTATTCCAATTTTCTTTTACAAACATTATTATAAAAGATTATCGTTTAAATCACTTTATTATAATTTTTATTTAGTTAGAATTATTTAAAAATTTCCTTATTTGTTTCTCGTTCTTGATTTTTATTTCGTTACTTAATTTGAGAAGGAGGAAAGAAAAGCTTTGGCATACTTAGGCCCACCGACTACCTGTTTAGGGGTTGGTAAGCGTTGACACTCCTCACATGCTTACATTAAGGCTTCGGCCATGTCTTAATTATTTAGGTATAAGAAACGTAATTTCCACAATAACTTTATAACAATTTTTAAAATGAGACAGATAAAACAAAAGAGAAATTTATAAAATAAGGGGAATGATGCAATATAAAAGTGAAAAATGCGTTATGAAAAGTCATTTTTATCTATAAATAATATCTCGGTAGAGTAAAATGGTCTCTTTCCTTGCATAATTGCATGTGGACATTTCTGCATAGATAAGGATTCTGCGGTTGGTGAGAGAGTTATGGTGCACTTGAAATACTTTTCTTTTTGTACTGTTCAACCGAAATACTTTAAAGGAAAAAGCTTTCTTTTTCAGCACCGTTCAGATAACAGGAGATAGCAGACTTTCACGTGTCCATTCTGTTTCACAAGAAACTTGATCCTGAATTGCTGTCATAAGTTACTTTGAAGCGTACCCTCTTTTCGAAGGTTCCATCTTCAATTTCTGATGAAGCATGGCCTTCTACGGCGGCTCTTCCAATTCTGCTTCTGATTATGGTGAGTACAATTTCAACTCTTATTCTCTCAATTATGATTATGCTCAAATTTCATCCCCTGCGGCTTATGAGGGCTATGAGTACAATCAACCATATTATGGATATGATCCAAGTTTATATTATGCTCCTAATTACCCTGCTGAGGCTTACCAAACCATATCATACTCAACCACAACTTATAGTGATCCAAAATCAGTTATGTACGATCCAAATTATGGTATGACCCATCTTGTGATTTCTTACTCTAATGTGGAATTCAATGTGCCCGAATTTGAGGAGTATGACTCAACACCTTATGGTGGTGGGTATGACATTGATCAGACCTATGGTAAAGCTCTACCACCTTCAGATAAAATTTGCTATCCTCGTTCTGGCTCAAGTTCAATTAGTGATCCCATTCCCGTGGCCATAGTGCCATTGCCTACTATAAAAGAGGGAACTGATGAGAAAGCAGTTATACCACCCCAGAATGGAACTGCAGTCCAAATTGCTGAAGAAAAACCTCAGTCACAAGATAGTGGCAGAGACCAGCCAAGGAAAGTTGAAGACAGTGAGAGTGAGGGAAGTGACGATGAAGATGATTACGATGTTGAGTCCGGTGTTGGAAGTGGGTTTGGTGAAGGGCACGGTGGAGGACAGGGTTATGAGAATGAGAAGCAAGTGGGTCCTCAATATCCTAGTGGATATGGGTTGGAAGCTGTGGACATTTGTGAAAGCTTATTTGGGTATTGGCCTTGTTTGGAACGTATGAAGAAGAGAGAATGTTATGGCAATGAAGTTGCTTGCAGAGGTAACCACTGTCAGGAGAACATGTGGCAAGGTACTGCAGATTATCTATTTGGCAGTCCATATCCTTATGGCGGGAGTGCGGAAGATGGAAGTGGCTATGGAGGAGGAGAACCTGTGTATGCCTATCAAAGGTACTATCCAATGCAAGCACAGTACAAACAGATTGATCATAATGCCCAGTTTTGGTGACACACCAAAACAATTTATTCTGTGATGTAATATGAAAGTTGAAGGTGTAAAGCTTCTTTCTGTGGAAATAAATGTGAAATTTGGATGTGAAGATGTTCTGTGTGGGAGTGTGTTGTGATTATGGTTGAGATTCATGCCCCAGAACCTAAAAAAAATTCAATTATCTTTGCTTCCTGATCATATATTTTATAATGGAAACAACTAAAACTCACCATTTACAGATTAAACACGCTTTTCGTAATCTGATTTTGTTATTCATGATTCCTTGTACGCAAGACGATCTTGTTAAAACTCTTTCAATTGGTTAAAGGGTTACGCCATAAATGTTTAATAATCCTCTGCACTGATGAAATAATCGTAATGATCTTAAATTCGTGCCTATTTATACTTGAATATCAGGGAACCTGAAATTATATTCTCTTCATCAAGAATAAGTCAAACAGTTAAATTTTTTAATGGAAACAACGTACTCCTCCAAAGCTCTAAGCTTTTGTCGGAAAACTATTGCTGGACATAATCCTATCCCTTCAAAATTTTGGAAGCGAAACATCATTCAATAAGATGGAGAGTTGTGTAAAGGTTGTGTTATCAGGTGAAAAACATCAAACATTTGTTCTTCGAATCTCCTTTGTATTTTGAAAGTGTGATATGATTGTCCTAGGTGGTGGCAGGAACATTCTGTGTTGCACAATGAGGTCGAAGCTCACTTTACATATAGTTGCTAGTTACAAAATCAGTATGACTGTTTGAAACACCAGTAATGGTTGTATTTTTGTAATCTGAGGTTGTTTCAATGATCGGTTATGCAACACATTCTCAATTTTTCCAGTGATGGAAAGTTGATGTTGTTCTGTCAGATGGTTTGGGTCGTCCATCAAACAGCTGATGTGCATGTGTATTGGTAGGTTGTACATTAGATTATGGTGAGATCAAGGTTCAAGAAGGGGATTGGATCTTACTTAAGGTTAATCACAATTATGTCTCTATGTATGGCGTTTCCATGGCAAGCCTTCCCCAGCTTAATTTCTTTAATCTTTTTTCTTTATTCACATTATTATTATTATTAATATGGGCTGGGCCCATATACTTTTCTTATTACAAAATTTATTTTGGTTCTAACTTCTTACATTTCCCCTTTTCTTTGTCTTCCCTTACTTATTTATTACTGAATTACCTTTTCCGGTTATATTATGTATACTCGCAAAAGTCTGTTTTTATATGAATAAAGATGAAAGAAGAAAATACTGACAAGAGCAAGAAATTTCTTTAGTTTTTTCTTTCCTTTATTAGATTTTCTACTTCTAATTTTTTAAGCGAAAAAATAATTAAAATTCTTTTATTTAATATTTAATTTTTTAGTTCAATTACACTGTATTTTTATTATAAATGGTAAAAACCATATAATATATATATATATATATATATATATATATATATGTACGTATATATATGTATATATGTATGTATATATATATGTAACATATAAAGATTACAATTATATTTTTAACCTTTTTTAAAATTTTAAGATAATATTTTATTTTTCTAATTATACTCTTAATTTAAGTAGTATGGAGAGAAACAAATTAGTTATAATTAATTATACTCTTTTAGGTTATGGTTTAACAAATATTGATTTTGTGTGGATTTTGTTTTGGTTTGCAACTTTATGAAAGTCTGAGTGAGACTCAAGTATTCTGATGTACGGAGGTCCAGCAACTTGAATTTCACAAGACACTTCACGCTGCTTTTAAGCTAAAACTATAGTTTTTGAAAGCTTTTCTAAGCAAATTGGATGTTGGTGGGTCACAAAGCAAAATTAGTTGGAATAAGTAGAATTTAAAACCATACTTCCTTGTGACATATAATGATATACCCAAAGTCAATTTTGAGACCAAGTTTTCAAACATTATTTGTTTCAAAAACAACACTTCTAGTATTCATCATCTGAACAACCTAAGTTTCTCGCAATTAGAAAATTTGAAATATGGGAACAGCGATAGTGACGGATGAACTAACAACTGAGGAGAGCTCCTGTTTTCAAAAATGGAGAGAGGAATAAGAAAGAAATCGTATAAATTGTAAACTAGTTAACTAAACTAGAAACGAAGCTAAATTTTTGGTTGTAAAATCGTTTTAATAAATACGTGTGCGCGCATTCCCGCACGCATGTTTTATGTATCATTTATGTGTTTATAATGAATCCTGAGACATCCCCACCTGATAAAGTACTGTGAGCTAAACTAAACTAATAGAAGGAAGAAAAGAGGATGAAAATAATTGTTGTCTAAAGCATAGAACATGGCATGGGTTTATAGTAAAAAGAGGAAGAAGAAAACAGAAGAAAAATGAGTAAAAGAGTGGAAAAAAAGGCACTGATGGCCCCTCTTAACCGCAGATTAAGGCCAAAGCGCCAAACACTACATTCAAATCTCATCTTATTTTACCACTTACGTACAAACATGTCATTACCCAAATAAAGTATCACAAATCGTAAAGCCAAAGTTGTTTTCAACCAGAACAGAATCATTATTTATTCTTTATTATTATAAACCAGTAGTATTGACAGTGTAAATGTATTTTTATACTACTAATGATTTGGTTAAAATAATTGATTAAAATGGAACGTTATCTTTATTCCATTTGCTGGGTCCTAGATTGTAACGCAAGGGTAGTTTGTTCATTTTACAAAGATACAATCCATGTCATGTAATGCCAACCAAGAACATAGAAATTCTATCCGCTGTCCTGTCTGGCTCCCACTTCCAATCATAGTGTTCAGACACTATGTTTGTGTGGTGATGCCTTAAAAACCCTGTTAAAACCTCAAGCACCGAACTTCTCACTCAAAACCTTCCTCCTTCCCCACTCATTCTTCTCAACATGTCTCTGCCACACAGATCTTTAGAGGCCACCTTTCTTGCTTTTGTTCTTCTTTCTTTCTCACTGGCTGCTGCTGCTGCAGCAGCATATTCTTCTATTCATGAGCTTCTCCGAAGCCATGGCCTACCAGCCGGGCTCTTCCCAGAGAGTGTAAAGTCATACAATTTGGACCAAAGGGGTCGTTTGGAGGTGAACCTGGATGCTCCTTGCCTCGCCAAGTACGAAACCAGAGTGCTCTTTGAAACGGTGGTTCGAGCTAATCTTAGTTTTGGTCAGCTCAAGGGTTTGGAGGGTCTTTCTCAGGAAGAGCTTTTCCTATGGTTGCCTGTGAAGGATATCATCGTCAACGATCCATCTTCTGGTCTCATTCTCATTGATATTGGTCTTGCACATAAACAGCTCTCTCTTTCTCTCTTTGAAGATCCCCCAGTTTGTAGATCCCAAGGTACTGTTTTTCTCATTTTGAACAGCTGTTACCTATTAATCATGACCTGTCTTCAATTCCTTTCAACTCTGAACCTTTCAATTATGGGGTTTGAATAGGAATCATAGTGGAAAACCACATGCATGCCATTTTCTTCTCACTCATTATTACTTTCCAGCCTGTCAAATGATCATTGGGTGTATTTCAATCCTCATTATTTTCTTCTTCTAGATTTCCTCCCCTTTTGAACTCAAAAATTGAATGTTGGGTGCAGGTCTTTCACTAAATATTGGGGGAAGGAAGAGCATTGGATTTCAAGATCAGAGATGAAGGATTGCTTGTTTATCTGAAAAAAGATGGTTTCTTCTTTCCTCTTTACAATTTTGTTTTGTTTTTCCCTTCTTCTTTTTTTCCTTTACAAATAAATATATGGTGCAATGTGCATAGATCCTGAGAGTTGTGATTATTAAATTAGAAATCAGTCAAGGGAAAAAAGAGAAACTGATAGGCGGTGTTTATTGTAAAAAATCTTTATGCAATTTTGTTTGCCGCAATTTTTCTTCTAATGTGCAAGAAAAGTTTTTTGATATTGTCATACCATATCATTTCTTCCTTTCTTTTCCTTTTACTTTGCTGAAAGGGGTGTTATTCTTTCAAAGAAAAAGGCTTCCTGATCCTATGTTGAAGATATACACAGAATCTGCTAACATTGACTGTTGTTACTAAATTTGTCTCTCAAATTTGAGTAAAAATGACACCTTGGCATTTTAGAGACAAAATTGAAGGCTAAGGTGATGTTCACATTACCACTACATAAAGATCATAAATCAAACTGAGACAGAAAAGGAAGAAAATTGGGGTTTTAATCTGCTTAATTGGTTTGAAAATATAGTCAATAATGTTGGCCAACAGCGAATTTATTTAGTGTATCTTTCTTAATTGCTATAAAGCCTGAAAAATAATGAGAACTTGTTTGGCCAGATTTAGATATTCTATATAATGTTTCTCTCTCCTCATCAGCATTGGAAATCTATCTCCATTTTGATGTACAACAAAATATATGAGCAGAAAATGGACAATGGTAGTTCTATTTTGTAGCTGTCTTTTATTTTATGATTCAAGTAAACACAGCCTTTTGAGGTTTTTGTCTATGTATATATCCCTTCTTCCCAGCATCCCTTATGTAATAACAGTACACGGATTGTTCATAAGGAGAATATTCTTTTTCTTTGGTCATTTAGTCTTTGTAACATTTGCTTAATCTTCAAGTAGAACAAAGGTAAACTAAAAACATAAAAGAACATGTAAAAAGAAGTTATAGGAGGAAGATTAATTTCACTCAAAAAATAGGAGCTGACACTATATGCCCATTCAAATTTACTGATTTTATTTGATTGTAACAGTTTTTTAGAAAAAAAAAAACACTACATATAATGGGAGAGGTGGAATGGATGTGCATTATTCATTCATATAACAAAAAGAAATATATATCTTATTTCCAGTAATAGTGTAATCATTATATAGAAAAATAAAAAGTCCTTTTCAGATTCTTTCTATGCAATTGATAAAAGTCCATTGCAACTTCTCTACATGTCATTGATAATATCTTGCAACAAATCCTTGATTTGATTAATTTCAAGTCTTTCTCCATTTTTTCCCTGAACAATCATCAAAGTGAATATTATATTATCATATTGTCAAGTTTGTGAAGTAAGCATGAACAACTACATATTCATAATAGTGAAAAGATAAATCACATTTCATCTTAAGTCTCTTATGAATTTGATAAATAACTGTAGTAAAAAAGTCTTATTATCATTCTCAGAATCACCTGTATGCAGCTTGTAATCAGAAATGCTCCTTTTGTGGTAGTCAGGTTAGTGTCCATGAGCTCAATGCCGAAGTAATTGAGTGTCTCCATCAGCTTGCTGAAGCTTCCTCTCTTTTTCTCAATGATGATCTTGACCCAGAACTTATTCTCATCTATTTGTGCCACAGTGACCTCTTCCTGCAGAAAATAAGAGTGCTAACATTGGTAGTTAAGCTATTCATTCTTCTAAGGAACTATCTTAGTTATAACTGACCTGTATTCCCCAATTCTTCATATCTTCCACAGCTTCAATTTCATCTATTTTTGTCTCAGTTGTTTCCTCTGAAGTTGCTTCCATTTGGTGAAGTTGTTGGCTGAGACTCTGAACTTCATCTTGAAGCTTCTCAATGTAGGTGATAGCATCTACAATAATTGTTCCTCTATTCATCTAAAATAAAATTTAGAGTCTATAATGAGCCTATATTCTAATAAATTGGAAATCAAACAATGAAATTGAGTATTGAATGAACTGTTAGACAAAGAAGCAAGAAGTAAGGAAATGAGGGCTTAGATAGTTGCATTTGTAATGATAGGGTTTATAGACCGCAGCATCAAAAGCCTCCTACTGAGCTTCTCCCTCCTCCTTCTTTCAACCTCAAGGTTTTTTGATTTGAACTCTTTTGTGTTATCATCGTAGTTCCTCTTCCTACTCATCCTTTGTCTGCTACAATCATTCTCTTCCATAGTATAACACAACCAATCTTCATCTTCATGCTCCATTTTTTGAGAAAACAGGTCTTAAGGAATGAAGCAGAGACAGGTATAAAAGAGATTTGTTCCAAAGGTTTTGTAGATTAATATTTTGTTTGTGACTATATAAGTGTTTCTCACAGAGGCATCATGCCAGATAGAGAAAGCACATTAATGCTTGTTTTGAGGGTCTTTTCTGTGGTCCCTACTTAATTCATGTATGTTTCTTATGACAAGAGAGAAATATATGTGTTTTGCTGGTTAAATGTGTTTTCTGCTTGTTGGAATCTTCTTAACAGAATGAGACTATGAACTTTGGATATTTTATTGTAATATATGCAGTTAGAAATCACATTGAAGTTCTATCTAACTTCTTTCTTTGATTTATATTTTGATAAAAAGCTCTCAAAAATAAATCTTCAGTCATTTCTTCAAAATTTCCTCCCACAACATTTACATTTTTTAATAGGGTTTCATTTATGCATTTTTAATAAATTAATTTTTTTAAAAAATTTAAGATAAATTTAATTAATTTTTTATTGATATCCTTATTTCCTACTTACTATTATTTCATTTATACATATCAATCATATATGCAAAGATAGTACTATAAAAAATAAGTATTTATGGTTAACAGCTTAAATGTGAATGTTATGGAGAAACAAATGCATATAAGATAAGAGAAATTAAATGTATTAAAAAAAAAAACTCACACAACCATGTCATCTAAATTTTTGAGTGACTACCTATTTGTACTATGGAGCATTGGTGGACACAGAACATAGTAAAAAGAAGAAAAAAAAAACTTTCATGTTACACTCCTCAAATAAACTTTCCATATCCCAGTGTTTTTTAAGTCCTTTGGTAGGTGACCTTGTTGTCTGACTGAGAGTGCCACAGCACAGTTAAGTTTGCTGGTTTCTTTAGAGCAAAACGTCTTGTTTAATATATGACATATTAACTCATACGAAACTGTAGTTGTTTTTGTTTCAATTGAAATATATTTAGTCTCTTGAAATATAATGATTTTATATATTAATTTTTATTTGAATTTTATTTATTTTAATCCTTAAAACTTTGAAAAACTTGTGTACATTTAAGACAATACTATATAACACATTCATTCGGATAGTGTCATTTAGTTTTGACAAAAAATATGGCTGGCTATACACTTTTACTAATAATGCAATCATGGATAGAATGGATTTTAATATAATAAAGGGAAAAAAATATGTAGAGATTTTCATTGCTGAGAGTGATTGTAGAGATATCATTAATGAATAAAAAAAACTAAATTGTTATTATATACTAACACATGCTGTGATCAATTTTTATTTTCTGCTGTAAAAATATTATTCATTTAGTTAGTTTTTAATGGTTAAAATGAGTTTTTTTCTTCAAATTGATATTATAAATAAGAAAGTAGGAGATCAACAAGAAATTTTATAATCTATATTGAATGTTTTATGTTGCTTAATACAGATGTAAGTGATCATTGAACAGTTCCAACCAATAAATTAAACTAGCCCTATATGCCATTGATAATGTCTTGCAACAAATCCTTGGTTTGTTGAATTTCAAGTTTTTCACCATCTCTGTCCTGAACAATATGGAAATAACAGTTAAATAATTGAAGTGAATATTATATCATGGTTAAGATTTGGAAGGTACATGTGGAATATTTACAGATGAACCCAAGTTCATCCTCGTATGCTGAAATCATATTCATTGAAAATAAAAATAAGCAAGTTTGCGTCTTATCTTATCACCTGTATACAGCTTGAAATAAGAAATGCTCCTTTTGTGGTTGTGAGATTGGTGTCTATGAGTTCAATGCTGAAATTATTGAGAGCTTCCATCAATTTTCTGAATCTTCCTTTTCTCTTCTGAATGATGATCTTAACCCAGAGTTTATTTCCGTCTATTTGTGCCACCCTAACTTCTTCCTGCAGAGAAACCAGCACAACAACATTAACAATTAATAGTTGCATAGATTATTCATTTTTTTTCAACCAACTAGTGTATGACCTGTATTCCCAAATCCTTCATATCTTGTGCAGCATCAATTTCATCTGTTGTGTTTCCTGTTTCCTCTGAAGTTGTTTCCATTTGGTGAAGCTCTTGACTGAGACTCTGGACTTTGTCTTGAAGCTTCTCAATGTAGGTGATAGCATCTTCAATAATTGTGGCTTTGTTCATCTAAAACCAAAATTAGAGTTTATAATCATATTACATTGCATCCCTAGAATTGAACGAAGAATCAGATAAAGAAGAAGAATCATATAAGAAAGTGAAGAGTGTAGATAATTGCATTTGTGATGATAGGCACTATAGCACGAAGCATCAAGAGTCTGCTACTGAGCTTCTCCCTCCTCCTTCTTTCCGTTTCTAGGTTCTTTGATTTGAACTCTCTGGTGCCATCATCATAGTTTCTCTTCCGACCTATCCCTTGCTTGCTAGAACCATTTTCAGTAGCAAGAGAAAACTCTTCCATAGTTACACATAACCAATCTTCATCTTCATACTCCATTTGTGAGGGTGCAGGATGGGTTTTGGGGAAAGGGATGTGTAAACTGAGCATGGTTGGTGGCTATATAAGTGGTTTTCATAGAGGCATCATGTCAGAGAAACAACAGAAGAGATAGAAAGTACATTGATGCATGTTTTGAGGGTCTTCTTTCTGTGTGGTCCCAAGTTAGTTCTGGTATGTTTCTTATGACACATATGTTTGTGATAGGCTGTTCAAATGTGTTTTCTGCTTGTTAGAATCTTTCTAACTGATTTTTTTTTTCTACAATCTTTCTAACAGCGTGAAAATGCCACTACAAATCACATTGAAGGTGTTCGTAATGTTTTTTCATTGATTATAGTCTGATAAAGGTCTCAAAAGAAAAACATATTATCTAATGAGATTGGTAAATTTACCTCAGAGACATTTTCTCCTTATTTGTACTCCGGTTGAATCCAAATGCTGCAATTGGGTTTAAAATAAATAATTTTTATGTTCTACCAAAGAGAAAATAAATCTGGGTATGTTTTTTAGGTGTGATTTGTAAGGCCCTTTGAAATTGGGCTTGCTGAATGAAAATGAAATAGCACAGTTGAGTATAAACCCAAAGCAAAGTAGAATTTGATGTTTTGAAGATTAGTACTTTATTGATTCTAACTTTTGTATTTATTGCTATCCTCATTCCATATATATTGATGGTATTGGGCTGCATTTCTACCTTAGAAAAATAACAAACCCTTATAAAAAAATGTTTTTGAGAAAATTATATTGGATATATATATATATATATATATATATATATATATATATATATATATATATATATATATATTGTTAATTTAACCTCTCTAAATAACGAACTATACTCCACACTTTAATTCCTCACCATATGATGAAACGATCTAAAGAGTATAATATACACATGTGGGGTACTAGTAGGTTTTAATAAAATTTATTATTTATCTATAAATAAATGTCTACACCTTTATTTAACACAACAATTCTGTTCCAAAAATTTGCACGCATTAAAGATTCATATTTTTCAAGGGTTTTCAAAAAGTAGTTTAAAATCTACCTCAACAGTTATGTCTCGTTCTTCTATTAATTGAACCGATAGTTAATGGCTAAAGTAAATTATGTCCATTTAATAAGAATTACTTATAAAGAAATAAAAAAATGATGTAAAAAAATTCTTTGAAACAAAAATACTGTAAAAACAAATCACAAATTACAAGTTTAGATACACAAAAATAATTTTTTTTTTGGAGAATTATTTTTTCTTACTAATTATTCCGAATAAGCAGTTTATTTCTTATAATGATGTTTTATTTTCTAGTAACATTGTGAAGAGTGTGTAAAAACACGATCTTGTTCAGGTGTGGACACGATAGAATAGTTAATGTAGATGTGTAGGGTATTAAAATCAATTATTGGAGGGAAGAATGAAAAACATAAGGTAAAAAGGCTCACATATTAATTATTTTAACAATTAAATCAAATCCTTTATACTATGGATGAATTGATAAAGTTGGAATTAACACTAATAAGATATACCAGCAACGAGGAACAAAATATAACTAACTTTTCCAATAGCAATACATTTGACAAACTTGTCTAGTTAAGATTATCAAATGGTAGGTGTAAAGATTTTTTTTTCCCTTTATTGAAGCAAAGCATGACCGTAGAATCTACTTATGGCCAGAATTCCATTAGATGACTGCTGTAATGAGAGTGTGAAAAAGCCAGCACCAAGAATTTGACCTAAATGCTTGATAATAATACTTTTGATAATATTTTTTTTACAACATTTTAATACTATTTACGTGTCATTCTGTGTTTGGTCTATGTTGATGTTTATGATTATTATTATTATTGATTGTAGAGTAATTTTGGATCAATTACAGAATGACATGTAAATAGTGTTAAAATATTGTAAAAAAATATTATCAATATCATTGTCGATTTTTTAAATTCGAACTTAGCCTCACTCACGTCACATCCTCTTAATTGTGCATGCAATAATGGATGTATTTAGGCATGCCAAGTTTTTCATATCTTCCACAGAAAAAAAAAGTCATTATATAATATGATTTTATATTTATTAGATCTATTATTTTAGGTGTGATTAAATCATTGTCAAATAATTTATCAATGTCTAATTCTAATTAATATATATAATTTCAGATAAGAAATTCCCTGCATTCCTAGAATCCGCGTTAACGAGTCTGTGTCATTGCAAACCTACATTGTTGGTGGGTGAAGCTGCATTCATCCCTAGAGCTTATAATAATAATCGTTAGCTATATATATCTTTATTTTATTTTTTAAATTAGTTATATATAAAATTAAATTAGATTTAAAGTTTATCTTTAATAATAATTGAGGTTTATTTAAAGTTTATTTTTAAGATTGAAATAAAAGTATTTTTTTCATTATTGTTTATACATTGATTATTAGGAAAAATAAATTAACAATTTTTAATCATTTATAATTATTATATATAAATTAAATTAGAATGCATTGAAAAAATCACTATTATAAATATATGGTCCTTTTACATCACGTAAACAGTATTAGTTCTCCAATAACATAAGTCAAAAGAAATCAGGGATTAAACAACAATCCTCTTTTTGTTGCTTTATGAAGATAGTCAGATTTCCAGATCTAATAGAAATTCCAACATATATTTTGAACCACAAATGTTTTACCATACAACAATGGAATATCTTATGTTCTTTTATCGACAACTAAAACTAAAGGTAGTAGTCATACACAAAACTGTGATCAAAACCCAATTATTGACGAAAAGAATCTATGGACACATCTACTAAACAATGGTCATAAAAAAGGAAAAAAAAAAAGTAGCCAATATCAAAACATGAGAGTGATAATTTTGGTGTTTACTTAAATTTTTAAGTGTTGTTATATTTTGAGCCATAATTATCTAGTAAATATACATGCTATAGTAATAGACAAAATTTATTTACAAAATTTATTTAAATTAAGTTTAGTGTTATTAAAACTAATAAATGAGTTATTTTTACTCATATAAATCTTATATATTTATAAAATAGACAATTTATTTAAAATAAATTTAGTGTTATTAAAACTAATAAATTAGTTATTTTTACTCATATAAATCTGATATATCTATAAAATCTCTAATCATAAAGTAAGAATACTATAACTTATTTATGTGTAAGTGATTTGAGTCTTATTTTTTTTCGATTTTTTTAAAATCACATTTCTTTTCAAGGATTTTGTCATAGAATTTATTAGATTCTCACTTTACATCATCAATTAAAATTGTTTTATTTTTTAGTAGTTACTTTACTAAATTATGTCTTAATTGTATATATTTACTATTTTCATTGTAATTCCTATTTTTATTATAATTATTGTTGATTGGTAATCATAATGTATTGATATACATGAAGTTGATTTTATTCCTAGTAAAATATTTGCTAAAATGTTTTTCAATTTCAGCTTCATAACCAATAATTTTGTGAGCAATAAACTCAAATTTTATTATTGATCTTGCAATAATTATTTTTTTTTGTCTCATCTAAGTTAACTTACAGATTCAATTAGCATCATTATGCCTCTCTCGTGTAGTAGAAAATCTACTATATTCAATAACAATGCATTAAACCTCTTTAAGTATTTCGTAAGTCTTGTAAGTGCATCTCAATATTCCTAAGACACTAAATGTATCTACTTAGTTTACATATTGCATAAGCATTGTCTAGTTTAAGAAGTTCATTACATGCAGTAAGTTTCCAATTATCTTGACACACTGAGGTTGAAAAATACATTCTTTAATATTTTTCATTACTTTAAAGTAAACATTATAAGTGATACTCACTAATTTGAAATCATAATATCCAAACCTTTTAAGAAGTTTCTAATGTATAGTTTTTGAGATAGTAAAAAACTATCTTCATTTCTTATTATTCTAACTCCTAAAATCACGTTGATTTTACTCATATTTTTCATTTCAAAATTAGATCCTAAAAACAACTTAGTTCACAACACAATATCAATGCATATATAAAAGATTAACATGTCATTTACGTATAAACATACCATGACACACTTATCATTTCTCTTCATGTATGCAGGGATGTCAAACCCATCATCTCCCCTTTTTCTACTCATGTAAATATCTGACATTCATTTTTTTTCCTCAATGAACAATAAATAGCCCCAAATAAATAGAGGTTAAAAAATGATGTATTATAAATTAAAAATATTGTAAAAAATTGAAAAATATAAGTTTTGATACACAAAAATGATTTATTTTTGGGAATTTCTTTTTTTACTTTGTTATTATTCCAAACAAACCGTTTATTTATTATAATGATGTTATATATTTCTTTTTTCTAGTAATGTTGTGAAGGGTGTACAAAAACACATTCTTGTTCAGATTGCAAGCATGTTGACGTAATGGAATAATTAATATAGATGTATAGTGTCTTAAAATCAATTCCTTCAGTCACTGGAGGGAAGAAAGAAAGTAAAAAATAATGTAAGAATGTCGATTGGGATGGATCACACAGTAGACAGTCTATTATTTTAACAATTAAATCAAATACTATATAAGATAGAAGAATTGATAAAGTTGGAATTGACATGACCTAAGAAATATTACCTAGCGAAACAAAATGATAATGAAACTTTTCTAACAATACATTTAAAAAACTTGGGTAATTTCTTCCGAACCAACCACAAACAAGAGATATGACATCTCTGATTATTGGTGAAGCAAAGCATGACCATATAGAAACTACGTATGGTCAGAATCCACATTAACCATCATTTTTATTTGTTCCCTCAGGATGAAAAGACATGGATTATTGGTGGTGTAATGATACATCAAAGGTACCATTCTAGCAGCATTCAAGCAGAAATTGGAAAACGATGTTGGCAATTGATTTTGGATCAGAATTTGTCCATTGAGACGTTTCCATTCAGATGAAATCAATTGGCAAACATGGTTTTGGACATCTTCAGCTGAAATGTGCTTGTGCTCATTCATGTAGCAATCAAGGTATGACCCATCAACACCCTTCTCATCTTCCTTCTGCAGTTTTTTCAAACCTTTAAGTTAGGACATCACATGTTTAGAATATAACATAAATACAAACACTTTCGTCTGTCTTTTTACCTTGAATCCTTCCAAATCATCAGATAGACGAAGAATTTTTGCCACCGAGTGAACAATTTGGGGAAAGTTATCCATGACAGCAACAGTTTCCATATTTATAGACTGATCGAAGAGGAAGAATGCATGAAGAAGCACCACATGCACTCCTGTGCTCACAATTCCAACATTCAAGTACTCCTCTGACCTTGGCAAATCACCACTCCTCAACCAATGTGCCTCTTCCATGAAAGCATTCAACAATCGTACCCACTGTTTCATATATATAAATACTTCATTTTTACATTTACTTCTACTTTCCATAATTTTCGACAACTTTTTCAAGTAAATTTTAAATAGAATAAATTGACTATTACCGATCTTTTTAGTGTATCTATTGGGTTTAATCCATGTCTTTTATAGACCTTTTCGGCGAAATCATTGGTCATGTCGAAAAGAACATTTAGACACATTTTCATGAAGTCTGGAAGCTGCTCTGTATCCACCAATTCCCATCTGAAATTAGACATACTAATTATATGCAAGCATAAGAATGGAATATCCAAAGAAATGGTACATGCTAAAATCTAGCAGCTCGTCCACTTAAACCTTTTCGTTGTAATTCTCGACAAATTTCTCCATAAAATTATTAGTATAATAGAAGAAAGTAATGAGATAAAACAGAATATTTTTTTATTACAAAGTTAAAATAAATGAGGTTCATAAATTGATCTTGAATTATTAAAAACATTCTGATTATTTTTTTACTAATATTGTGTACACCTAAGTCGTATCATTAAACCAGAACAAAAAAGAAACTAAAAGAAGAATAGGAAAGTTAATATACATTAAAAAAATATAAGACGATTCGAAAAAAAACATGAGTTAGGTATATAGTGTGTGAAATATACTTTTAGAAAATATTAAAAATATCTTACTAATATATATATATATATATATATATATATATATATATATATATGACCGTCAATAATTCCGTGTATTTTTTCGTCAACTATGGTCAAAGTTGTGTCTACTCATTTGTCACATAAAAGTATATTCATTCTCTCTCTAGGTTGTTGAATTGCTGATTTTATTGTGCAGGAACCTCACTAGTTATAGACTTATAGTTTATGCGAGCGGAGAAATCATTGCAAAAATAATTAAATTTGATCAATTTTTTAAAATTTAATTAACATATAAAATTATAAGAGAGATACGCATTACTGATTCAAAATAAATAATAATAAAAGTAGTTAAGAATGATGGGGACAAGATTAAATTTAAAAAGAAAAAACTGTTGTAGATTAAGATTTGAAATAAAAATATGAAATAACCTAAAAATTAGCGCGGTTAAAGTTATAATTTAAGATGAAAAATCTTAATAATATACAAAATGAATTTTTAGAAAAATTTATTGATTTGATATTTTAAAAATATAAATAAAAAAAAGTAATTTAAAGAAACTCATCATGATTTTGTTTGTAAAAGAGGTTTTGATGAATACCTATTGACAGCATCTCTAAATAAAGTAAGTTGGTCTAATGTCCCATGAACGTCGAAGATATCATCGATAATGTAGATCAGAGAGATGGATTTGGTGAGTTCAATTCTTTGGTCTAAAAAGCTTGGATCTGTGAAGCATGCCATGGGCCAAATGTACCATTTCAGAGGTTTATACTTGGCAAACTTCTCCTCTTTCACCATTCCAAGATCTTTCCACCATCTGTTAATGTAAAATTCTGATTACTGTTGCCAAAATGAACATTCAAAGTGGGAGTATAATATAAAACTCACTTGTAAACTTGAACGATTTCATTCTGGTTCATCATTCTAACTATGCAGGAGTTTATCTCAGCAAGTTCCTCTAAGCATGTCCATTCTTTCTTGGTCTTGTAATAATCACTTAGAACTACACCTGTGTCCCTGAATCTTGATAAGCCATAGTGAAGTGGATCCTCAAGAGTGCTAGCAACATATATAGCTTCATGATGTCCTCTATGTCTTTTCAACCATGCATGAAGAAGTTGACGGCTCAGATAACCTGCATCATCAAGACTATCTTCTCCTTCGATACTCAGCTGGGTTGCCTCATGCAGGGCAATCAGACTCTTCACATCTTCACCATATTTAGCTCTGAACTCTCTTTTATTACTCTTCAAGCTATCAAACACATCTACACACGCATTATAGTTGGTAGCTTTAGTTAGCATTTAGTAACAAATTCCTTCAACATGAATACAGAATGTGAGTTAAATATTGCAGGTCCATATGTTTGGTCAACAGTTTATATGTACAGAATGAAGAGAATTTCAACCTGCGGCAACGTGATGACCTCTTTGTCTAAGTAAACGGAATTGAAGTGCAAGTTCATAAAGTTTATCGCCATTGGCAAAATCATTGAGATGACTGCTAAATACGGAGTGTTGCTTCCGAAGAACGGCTTCAATTTCCTCTTCAAAATGGTGTTCGATGCCGAGCCTCTGGATAATGTCAATGACATGAAAACTCTCCATGGAATCCTCACTGACAAGTTTCTGGAATGCATGCTTAACTTCCTTCAACACCAGAGCTTGTTTGATATAAATATCATCCTGAAAATGTGAATAAAAGTGTCAAATTCAGAAAACCTTGGTGGGATGAGAAGATGATTAACAGAATAGAATTTTAGTTGTGTACGCACAGAGAAATCCATTGTTAAAACGGATGTAGTGTTTGCGTAACAGTGGTGGTTTGGCTTACTATAAACGTGAAGAGAGGAATAAACAAGAGTCTATTTATACCCCCACAGCAAGAGTCTTGTTTTGGTTTTGTAGTCTAAAATGGGTTAGACAAGTCAAAGATAGTAGGTGATAAGTTAATTAGTTTGATGACGTTGTGTTTCACGATTTTTTCATTATAATTATTTTAAGAACAAAAGTATATGAAAGTTAATACTGACAGTATACGCAATAATTTATCCTGCTACCATAAGACTGAAATCTCCAGAACACGAGAAAGTAGAGATTCCACGTCATGTTGTTTTCCACTTGGCTTACCGTCTACCACCCCCAAGTAATTTTAAATATTTCTACATCACAACTATAAAAAACCCTATAATGATAATGGAAGTAATGACAAATGAAAATAAAAAGAAAAGAAGAAAAAAAAAATATATATAAATAAATATAAAAATAAAAACAGGTATAAATTTCATTTTTTATAAATTAATTTTATAAAAAGTGAAATAAAGTATTTTTTTCATTATTTTTCATAAGTAGATTATACAAAAATAAATTAACAATTTTTAATCATCTATAATTTTTCTAAATAAATTAAATTAGAATGCATTGAAAAAATCAGTATTTTATGGTCCTTTTACATTGAATAAACAATATTGGTTTTCCAAGAACGTATGTCAAAAAGAGAGGCGTGAATAAGGGATTACATAGGCAACAACCCTACTTTTGTTGGTTTATATTTATGGGAATATATAGCTGAAATTATTTCTTCATCTATATATACAAATCCCACTTTCACTCTAGTAAGTCAAAATTTTCCAAGAGAAATTTAAACATATATTTTGAACCACAAATATGTTATCATGCAACAATGGAATATCTTATGCTTTATTCTCAACTAAAACTAAAGGCAGTTGTCGTACATAAAACTGTGACAAAAAAGCAATTATTGATTAAAAGAATATAGTGACACAACTACCTAACAATTGTTATAAAGAGAGAGAGAGAGGTGCCAATATCAAAGCATGAGATTGATAATTTTTGTGTCTAGTTAATTTTGAAGAGTTAATATATTTTTAGCCATAAATATTTCAGTTTGTTGACGAATATAGTAGTTTGTTATATATTTTTAGCCATAAATGTTTTTTTTTATCTTTTTTTAGTTTAGGGGAGAGACATTACAGAAATGTCGCATTACTTGAAGTCGTACTATCGAATCACGTTTTTGTTTTACTTTTCTATTATTATTTTTTTCATTATAACATGTTTTTGTTTTCTTTTTCAATTTTTTTTTGTTGAAATCGTTATCTAGCACTTTTTTTCTCTTTTTAAATTATTTTTATTTCTTTTGGTGACATTTCTATAAATTTAGACAATTTAATAAATATTTATTTATTCGTTAGTTGAATAATTTCAAATACTAATATATAAAATATATTTAATTGAATTTGTTTAAAAAATAGTTAAATATATAAAATATATTTAAGAACAACATATTCTTAAGAAAAAAGAATTTATTTTTTTTAAATCCAAATTAATTGCACTCCTCAAATGGTTTCACAGCAAGTCCAAAGAAAATATCAACAACAGGGATATTATTGGCTTAAATGTTTCAGAATGTACGGAGCAATTATATCATAGGAAGAGCCCCAACCTTCTCTGGTTCGCAAAATTAACTGCAGGTATTTTAAAACTATTTGGGCATCATCTTCAATTTGAGTTTTTTTTTTTAAATATATATGATGATTTTGATTGTTAACATATACATGTGAACTGGTGCCATGAATAGAGACATATCAAGAATTGTGTCGTTTTTAATTGACTAGGTTAGTCACATACGATTATGGCCACAGAAAATGGAATATCTCTACTATGAGATGAAAAAAAAACATTATCCACCAATATTATTAATCTATATTTAGATTTATATATTTTTTTTAATATATATTGTTTTAAAACTTATACTTTACAATACAACTTATTTAAATTTATTTTTAGAAAGATGAAATTCATTTACACTACTATTTTATCATAAAATTTTATTTAAATTATACTTTAAAATTATTTTTACTCAAAAATAAAAAAGAAAATGATAATAAGTATTACAAATATCTATGATATATCAATTATAAATCTCAGAAAAAGAATTTATTGATATTCACAAGTAACATATTCTTGCACATGAAAAGAATAATGAGACAGGTGAAGATTTTTTTAGACAGATTAGATGTTACTTATGGAAGCTTCTCATCCTTAAGATTTTGTTCAAAAGTCCTTCTTACTTACTATTAATTTTCTCTAAAGAAATGCAACATTTCAAAATATTTGAATAAACTAATAGTATAATATTTTTTAAATAAGGAAATTAATGTTTTTAAATTCAAATATATAGTGTAAGAAAACAATAATATTATATCTTATATTCTTTTGTTTTTTATATTTATTTATAATCTGATGTCTATATAATATGTAGGAATAGCGTAAACTCATGTTTAGGATTTTGTCCGACATATCCAATGTAAGTTTATGTAAGATCTTATAACACGGAGCAAATTTTTCATATTTTAAAAAAATAAATAAATGGTTTTGGCATAAAAGTTGAATGGAAAAAAAAATAACAACTGTAATGGCTTTGTTCTACGTACATTAAACACAAATGAAAATAATAAATAAAAAATAGTCATAATCAAAGCAACAACCACAGAACACTGACAACCATCATGAAAAAGCACATTAGCAATAAAGGGAGAGGTTAGATAACTAACCTTGATGCAAAATGCAAATACAATCAAACATAACCATTTTTCCAAAAAAAAAATCAGACATAAAAGATGAAGAAACGAAACCTCCACCATACTCATGGTTGTCATTGGAAACAAAAAAAGTGACACAACTAAGTTCTTAGGAAGAAAAGAGAAACGTAAATTTATATCGGATTTCTTTGATCAAAATGGAAAAGAAACTTTTACATCCTACTTATAATCAAGATGTAAAAAAATTTATTCTTATTTACATCTAACTTTTTGGGTCAATCGTAAAATTTTATATATAATTCATATATTACGGAGCAATATTTTATTTTTGTCATAAGATATTTAATTTTTAATAAAAAACTATTTCACTAATATTTTTATTATGTCCTTAATTCTAAATTTGCTAAGTGTTAAAGATTGTTCTTGTTGAGATAGTGAGACGGAGATTCTGAGAATTTCATTAAAACGGTATTTTGTAAAAATGTACAAAATATTGAGTTATATTTTTTCAAAATGTTAAACCACATAAACAATTAGTATCTCATATATTTTAAGGGATTAAAGATGTTTAATAATCCTTACAAAGTATCTCTTAAAAACTTATATAAATAACAAGATATATTAAAACAATAATGCTTCACAAACTAAAATAAACAACTAATTCTTAACAATTCTAAACATAACTTCTTTATCAAATCTTTTACAACTCATATTCTTTCATAACCACATATCAAGTTATTTGAGACTCATACAAACACGTAAAGTCATTTGATCCATACGTAGGAATAACAAATATGTACTGAGTTGTTTCATTAATATTATTTTTCTCACTGTAATCTTTTACTAATTACTTACTATTTTTTATCAATTAGTTTTTTATATTATTAGACTAATTACTTCTGCTGTAAACTAAAATATGTCATCTTTGAGTATGTATTATGCTGAAATAGTATATAATTTTAGTTACATATATACATAAATAATTTGAAAATAAAAATAAACTGGAATATATCATCCTGTCTCATCACAAGCATTACGAAGCAGTGTCTTGGCCTGTTCCTGCATTATGGAGAGGCATGCATTATTATTGGTGGTGTAATGATACATCAAAGGTACCATTCTAGCTGCATTCAGGCAGAAAATGGTAAATGATGATGGCAGTTCATTTTGGGTCAGAAGCTGTCGGTTGAGACATTTCCATTCAGATGAAATCAAATGGCAAACATGGCTTTGGGCCTCTTCAGCCGAAACGTGCTGCTGTTCATTCATCTAGCAAACAAGATATGACCCATCAACTCCCTTCTCTTCTTTTTTCTGAATTTTTTTCAATCTTTAGTTAGGACATCACATTCATGTTTAGAATCTAACATAGATACAAACACTTCCTTGCGTCTGTACCTTGGCTCCTTCCAAATCATCAGATAAACGAAGGATTTTTGCCAACTTGGGAAAGTTTTCCATAACAGCAACAGTCTCCGTATATTTATAGACTCATCGAAGAGGAAGATTGCATGGAGAAGCTGTTGAAACAATTTTCCAATAACTTAGGGAAATAAGATGAATAACAATGTAGACTTGATATAATTTTTTAAGCGTGAATACAAACTTTCCTAAAAGCAATATTTCGTCCCTTGTAAGAGTGAAGGAGACCACGAAATCCGCTTTTGAGATACGAAGAAGAAATACATCGATGATACTCACTCTTTGTATTAACGTTAAACAAGAATATGATACTCACTCTTAGTATTAACGTTAAACAAGAATATGATACTCAGATATTGATTTGTGTGTTAAGAGAATGAGCGAATTAAATTTCAGTAGAGCATAAGATCCCTTTATATAGATGTTGATCAGGCATCTTTCAAATCTAAGAGATACCAGATTCTGATTAGTTACATTTCTTGAGTGTAACTTTTCATGAATGGTTGTAACTCTTCATGAATAACAACTTTTCTGACTAGTTACATTTCTTGATTGTAACTTTTCATGAATGGTTATAACTCTTCATGAATATTGTAACTTTTCATGAATCTGAAAACTGTCTCTAATACTCTTAAATTTCAAAAATTGTTCCAACAGAAGCACCACATGCATTCCTGTGCTCACGATTCCATTCTTCAAGTATTCCTCTGACCTTGGCAAATCACCACTCCTCAACCAATGTGCCTCTTCCATGAAAGCTTTCAACAATTGCACCCACTGTTTCAAACATATAAATACATCACTTTTACTTCTGCTGCTACTTTACAAAACTTTCTGCGCAAAAAAAATTGAATGTGACATATGCAAGATGAAATCCGCCAAATTTTAAAATACAATAAGTTGACTATTACCGATCTTTTTAGGGTATCTACAGGGTTTAATCCATGCATTTTGTAGACCTTATCTGCGACATCATTGGTCATGTCGAAAATAACACTAAGACACATTTTCATGAAGTCCGGAAGCTGCTCTATACCACCCAATTTCCATCTGAATCGACAGAAATCAATTCGTTGTGAGAATATAAACCTCATATATATGATTAGAAATTAAACAATTGTAAAAAGCCAATTTTTAAACAGTAGAAGTTGAAATTTGAGGAAAAAAAATCTTAACAGGAAAGAAAAATTTAAAAATTTGAGGTTCTTTAAAATGATATAAAATATGTTACAAACGACAATTACATGGAAAAAAACAGAGAGATATCCTACATCGTTTCCATATTTTTAAATGCTTAATTAAGGTATATATTAAACTTTGAAATTCCAAAACATTAATTTTAAAGGAACAAAAATGCCGAAATTTCTAAATATAATGAAGTAGTATCATAAAAATGCCATTGCAGTTAAGGAAGATATAAATTTATAATATATACATAAATATATAAATACCTAGTAATAACATGTTAGTAGTGAGCTTTAAGCCTAACTCAACTCCACAAACCAGCTTGTAAGGTGAGGTTTGCACCTCACTTTTATATTATATTTTTGTCTTATCTCTAGTCGACGTGAGACTTTCAAAACATTTCTCTAAATAAGTGATCCATTCATTATGGGTGTTGAACTCAATTGGACCCTGAATCTTGATAATCCATGATGAAGAGGACAGCGAAGAGTTTTTGTAACATATATAGCTTCAGAATGTTTTTCATGTCTTGTAAGCCATGCATGAAGAAGTTGAAATATGAGGTACCCTACCTCGTCAAGGCTATCTTCTTCAATTCCTAGTTGACTTGCTTCATACAGGGCAGTGAAACCCTTCACATCTTCACCATACGTCTCTTCGAATTTTCTTTTCTCGCTCTTCAGAATGTCAAATAAATCTGCATATTTCGTTATTTACCTTAATAATTTACATTTATATATAATTAAGAAAATTATTTTTCCATATTTATATGTTATATTTCAATATAGTTTTTACAATTATATTTTATATATTTTTTCTACTTTTGTCGTGTAATAAGCTATGTAATTTTAATTTATTATAAGTATGTGTGCAATCGTCGTGAACTTGGTAAAAGTTATTATCTTATCTAACTAAATCATTCAAACCTGGTTTGACATAATGACCTCCTTGTCTCAGCAAGCGAAATGCAAGTGCAACTTCATGGAGTTGATCATGGCTATTGAAAAAATCACAGGATGGTTGCTTAATATCAATTGTTGCTTTTGAAGAACTACTTCAATCTCTCTTCAAAGTGGTGCTCAATTCCAAGCCTTTGGATAATGTCAACCATATGCAAACTCTCCACTGGATTTTCTATGATAAGTTTCTTGCATGCATGCTTAGCTTCCTTCAATATCGAAGCCTGTTTGACGTGGATAAAATCCTGAAAATCAATGTTGCTGAAGATTAAAAGATAATATATAAAATACGTAGAGATTGGAATTCACCGAATTATATATATTTTGTAAAAGTGAAACACACTCACCATGCTGGAATATGCTTTGAGTGAAACTGACTTGGCTTTAGGGCAAGGCTTTAAAAATGGATGGCTCGGATGTATTTTGTGTTGGATACAAACAAAGTCCCACATCGGATAAAATAAGAGATGAACATGAGTTTATATACACATAACATACCTCCATTGATAAGAGGCCTTTTAGAGTGGTATCAAAAGCCTCATTGGCCAAAACTTAATCCTTCTAGTTAAGGATAAAAGAGACATTCCAATTTTCATTACTGGACCTCCTAGGGAGAGAGGAGCATCTTTCAATTTTTCCAATTCTTTTTCCAACCCTAATCGCAGGACAGGAAACCCCAAATTAGGAATCCTAATCCCTCTAGTCAATTTATTTTCTTCCAATTCTAATTTTACAAACAGTTTTTTCAAAAGTTGAGATCAATTGTTACTTTTTAAAAAAGATAGAATTATTTTGAACACAGCCCCTCTTTCGATGGATCAAAAGAAGTATTAAGTCTAATTTATAATACAGTAAACATCCTTGGTCTATGTCCACTTAAGCACTCCCATAATCGGCACCTACAAATTAGGACAATAACGTTTGAATCTAAGATTAGGTATGAGTTCATTATATTACCCATTTTCTATCTTAGTTTCGGAAAAGTGTCATTGGCACTTTAGTCTTGTTTCGTTTGATGGAGTAAACAAGTGAGACTTGGTATCAGATGGTAGTTACAAACAGTGCTATGCCATCAACCTTCACCACAACTTTATGCATTGGGAGGAGTGCTGATTCTTCATTAATTTTTCATGGCTTTTAAATTTTTTGTATCTTTGCTTGAATAAATACCTTGCTACTCTTTCATCTAAAACTACCTTCTTAATTTTATCATCCTGACTAATGAAGACTTTACTTGTAACTTACAAACTAGCTCACGATCCTTTTTTCATACGCTACAAACTGAAAATAAGAAACGTATGTATAATCAAACTTTCTGAACCATACGGTTCTCTTGGGGCCGTCCTCCGGGCCATCCTCCGAAACTGTCTTCCCGTGGTTGTCCTCTCGTAGTTCATAGCTGTTCTTTTATGGCCGTCCTTATGTGATCTTTCTCTAGTGGTTGTCGTCTTTTCGAAATCGTTCTTTCGAGGTTGTCTTTCCGTGACTGTTCTTCCAAGTTGTGTTTAATGACTCATTAATTTCCTAATACAAATTAAAGTGTGATTGAACCGTCATTAGGTCAGCAAAAGATAAAGACTCATCACCAACTAATATGAATAAAGGTCTCAGGTATGACTTTAAGATCACGATGCACAATATATGTATTATTTGTTGTGTCAACCGTTCGATTATATTATTAACTTGAACGTAGTACCTTTGCCAGATACTCACCCACACGATTTGGATAAGGAGAAAGAAGAATGAACGTCACTTGAAAGATGGAAAACAACTAGGAAACCTGTCCGATTTTCAAGACAATTTGTATTGCGGACTTCAACTCTATACCCAAAACTCTTTCCATAATTTTTTTCCCTCAACATTAAATGAAAAAGAAGGCATTTAATAATTTTGTTGATTCGTCCAAACTGACGTAAATCTAACCTTGTGAAACTTTATTTTAGTATAGGTGTTAGGAAGCTAGGTGTTAATGCTACTAAGGATGATATTCAATCTATTGAGAAGGGGAGTATCTCTACCTAAAGTCAATAAATCAATAAGTGTAGAGGGGATGTATTAAAAAACCTCAAATTTATTATAAATAAATGTTTCCAATTGTGCCTTGAATCGAAATAATGATAACATGAAATTGATAATGATTTCGGACGATCTGTTTATCACGCGTAATCATGACAGAACATAAATAAAATAATAAGTTAAATATATTTTTAACTTTAACTCTCACATAAAATTGGAATCCATTCTAAATTTTAATATATATAAATTGTAAAAGTGAATCATATAATCATTTTAATATAATTAAGTAAAATTTGTTTGACCTAACAAATATATGTTTTTCAATTAGAATTAGAATTAAAACGAAAATGTATTAAACAAAATAAACAATTCAAATGCTATTATTAAATCAAATGTATTTGGCACATAAAATTTAATTGGTTAAAATTATTATATTTATTAATGTTTAAAATTTAAAATTTTAAAAATATCAAAGTTTTAGATAAAAATGAATTTTAATTTAAAATCAAAATCTATGAACTAGTTACAGATTTCATAAGGATTACCTTAAAAATATTTTGTTTATATCATGTTGTTCTTTTTTTTATTTATCTTTTCATCGCTATATTCCTATCTAAAAATTTAGAACCTCAAAAATAGAATTAGAAAAGAGAGAATTATGTGTTTTTCTTGCTTGCATGAAATTTTGATTTTTTTTTCTCAATTTTAACATAAATAATAGTAAATAAAAAATTGAATTCATATATTATATTATCATACTATTTTAAAATCCTTAAAATTATTTGTTTGTAGATTTTTTTCTTATATATTAGTTAACTTTTTTATATTTAATTTCAAAATAACAATAATATTTTTATGTAAAACAGGATGATTATATCTTATCATGATCTATGATTATTATTTTTGTCATTTTTATTAAAAATGTAATTAAATATGATAATTTAATATTTTATTATTAAAAAAAGTTGTTATTTAATTATTTAAAAAAAATGGCTTTCAATATGATATATATAAAATGTAAATGGGATGTTACATCTAATTTTATTTATTTTCATATACATTATTGGCATTTGATTATATTATGAATTTATTTATTTTAATGTCAATATTTACATTTTTTAATTATAAGTTGAAAATGAATAAAAACGTTTAAAAAATGCAAATGGTTGATCACTTTATAACTTTAGTTTAGCAATTGTTTTAAGCGAAGTAAAACAAGTTGATCACTTTTGGTATATACTTTTCAACTTTGAATCGGTATATACCTTTATGGTATTTGAGGATAGAGTTTGACGTTTTTAATAGAAGGAATCTAAAACGTGTTTGTTTCATTTCATGTAAGTATATGATAGGTGTTTTATGAGGGGCATGATGGGAATTCAAATCTGACTCACCACATGTTATAATGAATCCTTGTAGGGTATACCAATCATGAAAAACTCTTACAACTATTGAAGGAATTTCTGGACCCTCTCACCAACAGTATGAACTTTCACTACTGTCACCCATTCAACTCAAAAATAAGAAACATTATCTGATGATGGTTCAATAATAGGTCATTGAGTTCCATTCACACCCAATAGCCAAAAACATAATCGAAGTCCTGATTTTCTCAATAAAGTTGTTTGATTCTTGTCACTTTTTCAAATTTGTCTATTATAATAATTTGGCTTAAAAATAAAATTTATTTGTTTTTCCTTATGTTTAATGTAGTTTATATTTTAATAAATTATGTTCAATTTTATATTTTTTTAATGTAAATTAAAATTATATATACAATATTATATGTTAAATTAATATTAATCTTATATGTCAAGTCAGTATAAATGCAATTTATCAAATGTATTTTATTCAATTCAAATTTTGATTAATTTTGTTAAATTTAGTCTCAATTTTTGTTAATTTTATTTAATTTAATATTAATTTTTGTTAATTTTATCCAATTTAATTTTAATTTTAAATTTTAGAAAGAAAATTCTCTATTATTTTTAAAATTAAATGAAAAAAAACTCCGTTATTTTTAAAATTAAAAGAAAATTCTTCATTGATTTTAAAATTTTTTTATCATTTTTTAATTTAGAAGAAAAATTATTCATTATTTTTAAACCAATTCTAACTTTATTTTTTACATTAAAAAAACAAATACAATTATTATATTTCAATAATATAATTTGAGTTGGTATAAAAATAATGAAAAAAATATATTTAATAAAATTATAAATTTTAGTAAAAATTAAATGCAGTGTCAAGTCAATTTAGAAAAGAACAAGTTGAGATTAAATTAAAAAATTAATAAAATTTGAAACTAAATTGAATAAAATTAAAACTAAATTAAATATAAAAAACTAATACTTATACTAAAAACTCATTTAAAAAGTGACATTAATACTGATATCCGACAAAAATGTCTATTTAATACGTAGATATTTTTTAATGAAAAGAAAATAAAAAATAAAATAAAAATTTACAAATTAGCATGTAATATACTGTTTATCTTCCATTAATAATATTGAAAAGAAAAACTAAATTAAACATTATTTATCAAAATAAACATTATATTGAACTTTTAAAAGAAAAAAAGTTTCACATTAAAGTAAATGAAGACAAAAGAGAATTATTTAAGCCTAATCATTTCGAAGAATAATTGTATCAGAATATAAATTTTTGTCGACAACTCTACTTTCTTCATTTGCATAATTTTGTCTCCGCGCACAGTTGTTGAGTGCTATGTCCGGTTGTAATGTTTGTGACACATTTAGATAGTTAAATAGAAATTTTACTCCTTTTAAAATACACAGATACTTTTTAAATTATATCTTTTAATAGGTTTTGAAACCACCGTTTTTAATTCATAATATAATAAGATAATTATACGTTCATTTTTATTTTACAGGATAGTGGAAAAATATAAAAATTCAATAAGAAAAATGAACCCATAAACTGAAGGAGTATTTAGAGTATCTTTTACTCATTGTCTCACTTGAGGATACTCGTATTTTGAAGGAAAATGTTTTTTAATAATTTTTTTAACAATATTTTTATAATAATTTATGATTGTTTCATTTTAAATATATATCCTAATAAAATAATAACACATAATCTAACACACAGTTGTAAAAAAGTTATTAAAAAAACTATTAAATATTATAATCCTATTTTAAAAGTTGACACACAAATTTGTTTTTCCCTCCCATATATATTGCCTTGACTTTTCTCTCCCAAAGTAGTTTGAATTTTTTGTGCTTCATTTTATAAAACCATAACCATAACATTTTTTAAATATTAAAATTGCATTTTTATTTTTAAATATTAGAAAAATAAGGACTTAAAATAATATATAAAAAAATTAACACCGAGCATGTGAGTACCTGCTGGTGAGAATTTGACATTAAGTTATTTTTTTACCTTAATTATTTTATTAAATTTAATTCTCTTCCTGTCATATTCTCTCTCTCTATATATAATGAAAATAGTTTATAAGGTCGTATGAGTTCTTTCAGCTAGTTTTCTACACATAATTAATTTTACGTTGTTTACCCACATTACAAGCAAATAAAAAGTAGTTGATAAGTGTATGGCAGCTCTAAACTAAAATATATGAGATAATCCAAATTAAAATAGTAACTAATTAATTTTAGTATTTTTTTCCACATATTATGAATATTAAATTTATTTTACTAGTTTTATTAATTATTACTTTTTCACAAAAAATTATTTAGATACGGTAATTGCCTATATTTTTTATTTAATGTTCGTAATAAATTATATGTATTATTTTTCATACTTAAATCTATATTTTTTTTTCCATTAGTTACTCTTTGTCAAATTTGTTGATACGACATTCGATCATTTTACGTACAAGTCGATTTCATGAATTGCTTATCACATCATTTATTCATTGATCATAATTTATTTTTTAATAAAAGAAGTGTAGAATCTTGTTAATGAATGATTTGATGAGGTTAAATAAAAACATTAAATTTTTTCATTTCTAAAAATGTGGAATATTTTTTAGTTCCTATACGATATTTAATTTAACTCTATTAGTATTTTAATTTTAAAATTAGTTGATATATATATATATATATATATATATATATATATATATATATATATATATATATATACCTATTGTAAGGGCGAAGTGATTGTTTGGTAAAGGCCCATAAAGAGTGGGCTTATGTTTGTTGCACCGAACTACGATCAAAAAGGCCCTTTTGCTTCCTGCACCTCACAAAAATAGGAAAAGACTTAGACATATTTTTATCAATGGACCATATCACCGTTGTCACGGTTGCTACCTTTGTCGCCTTTTCATAATCATCGCTGCCTTATAGAAAGAAGAAGTAAGAAAATGAGGAAAAAAAAAAACTAGTTCTGAAAAACTTTTTCTATAACTCTTTTTTATGTATTACAGAAAGTCTATTTCATTCTAAAAAGCATTATATAAGTTCCAAAAAGTTTATTCAGCAAATTCTTTTATGCAAAACCTGTTCTAAAATTCCAGAAATTTTATTTCGAGAGAAAATTTGTTTCAAAAGATTTATTTCCTAAATTCTGAAAAAGTTGTTCCTGAAAAACATGTAATAAGAAAATCACTTACTTGAAAATTTGGCGGTACACAAAGAAATTATGAGGGTATAGGAAGTAAAAGCTTCAAAAGAGAATGACTCTTGGGCCCAAATAAACAAACAACTAAGTGGATAAACTAATCTAATTTAATTGTCTTAAATTTGAGATCCAATGAATAAAAAAAAACTCAGGAAATACTTTATCACCTAATATATTTTTTTCCTTTTAAGGTTTACAACTAAATTATCACCTAATAAATTATTTACTAGCCCTACCATTTTAATATATCTATGTAAAAGCTACCTAATTCCATAATTGGAAGGATTAAAGTATCACTCTGGCCTAAATTCTCTCCAAACAAATCCTTGATCCGACCAACCCAGTTTTTCGTGGTTGCATAACATCGCAAATTCTATATATAATTCCTCTATATTTCATTATTTTCTTATTTAAAAAAATCTTATTTACCTTCTCCTTCTCTTTTTTTCCTCTTAAAAAAAGTATAAGAAAAATCTTATATTTTTAATAAGTACATGGTAAGTCTCTGGATCGGTTATAGTGATCATATTATAAAGCTTTATAAGAACACGCAAAAGAAATAATCTATGCTAGATTTTGTTGCAACCTGCACTTTACAAGCTGTTAGTATTATTAGTATTTGTTCTAAAGCGAATTCCAAGGATTCTTCATTGAGAAAATGGCTAATTAGCACAAAAAATTGTTATTTGTTGCCATGAGTGGCACTCTTTGGCGCATAATCAGCTGATGCTGTCACTTACAATATTCTCTGGAATTATCCATTGTCTATTTACTGTCATGGGTAGAACAGAAAAACCAACGTCATCGCTTCAAATTCAAATCTAGTTAACAAAACAAGTGATGATGCTGAAGTGATAGTAGGAGTATTGTAGGTAGGTTGACACAACAATCATTCCTCGTATCTGCACAAAGCAAACAACTGACATATTCTCTTGTATAAAATCATATGTGAAAAATGTTACATAGAATATGATATCTGTACATGATTTGCATAACTTTACTCCTTTAACACTTGAAGAATACGTACACAGAGATGAACACAAAATTCAGGGTCAAATGTGAAAGTAAACATCATGAACAGAGTTTTGGCAGGTACGTAGCATTGCTCATGATATGAGTCCCTGACCTCTTTAGCTGGGACCCGTTCTGCATTCCTTCTGAATCTCCTCTAAGCTCTTCCCCATCATAGCTTCTCTTTTCAACATCCTCTCTCACCTCTATGTTCTTGAAGCTTTTACGAAATACGGATTCAAAAAAGTTTTTCAAGTGATCATTTTCCTGGAGCAAGGTTTTCATTCTGCTTTGTTTAGTAACGTAAGCTCTGGGTTTTGCCTCTGAAGGAAACACCAAGTTTCGAGTAAGATTTCTCAGAAGTTCTGCTGACAGCTTCTCGTGGTTCAGTGTACAACAGATACTTATCTTCTCTTTGTCACTCAATCCTGCATGGACCTATCAATCTATATCAATGACTGCAAGAAAACTTCATATAACACTACACATTGATAAAAAAATAAAAGTAGTTGCAGCAATAATCAATTAGAAGCCGCAAGCTTTCTAAAGTGAAAAGTTGCATTCAAGTATCACAGTCTTGCAATCATAGAACAATGCAAAGTGGTAGTTTACCTTGAGATACATGTCCATGGCTAGGTATAATTGATCATGAGATTCCCTTGCAGTATCTGGGAGCACGGTAATCAATGCTTCAAACTCAAAAGGTTTGAGATGGGGATCTGGAGCAACTTCCACAAGGAACAAATCCATCATTTTCGCAACTCTCTTCAGTCTATTTGAATCTACCTCAGAACTGTGTCCAAAGAAAAATATGTGTACGAGTCTAAGGACAAAACCAACATCATATGCTTGACCCCTCCCACGTGGAGATGGAAGAAGTAGATAATCAATTGTTGTTTGATCCAGAAGAGGACCTATAAGACTTTCTATCTTGTCTACGAAACTTGTGCTCATTTTCAAACCTACAGCCATTCGATTTAGATTGAACAAATCCTTGCAAGAAATTGATCTCAAATCTAGCAGCAAAAGAAGATCGATAACAACCTCGGTAGTCTCAGTCTTCTCATCCTGTAGAGCACCAAGACAAGTTGAGTTGTGATAGTAGAACAGGAATCTAGAGACCACACCATGATCAAAATCATAAGATAGCATTGTCCTTGTGACCTTGTCCAACAAATCAATCTTCAAGAACAGAAGATGTTCAAACCACCATGTGGCCCCAGAGCAGTTATTTCTGAGGCTGTTATTGCTGCTTGTATCACAAGAAAACTGGAAGCTGGATCTGTTGGAGGAACATGTATTTGGACTGGTAATGCCAGGTGATGCCAGTCTCTCTATCAAGTGATCCATAATTCTGTCCAGAATGGCCAAATAACCTTTAAAAGAAAATAAGTCTTGACACTGTTTCAATGCTTCAACGAGCTCAGACCAAGTCCAGAAACGAATTCCTTCGAGAAACTTTTCAATGTGGGGCTTCAAGTTGGGTGTTTCAGGACCATCATCACATTCCATCTCCATGAAATGAGCAGCAGAACACAGCAGGGACATGGTTGATGGAGATGGAGTTACCTCCATACTGCTTTAGTGTAGCAAAGTCGTGCTATGAGCTAAAAAGCATGTGTACCCATGGAAAGTCGCAAAATATAACTTTCACTCCCACATTTATGACCAAGAGTAACCAAAAAAGTTGCTAAATTCACGGGAGAAAGGTGAAAGAATATTCTGCAAAGCAGAAGCAGAAGTATTGAAAACTATTTCATTTCTTTACCAAAGAAAGTAAAACAGTGTGCAGTGTATGAAAGTCACAAAATAAGGCATACAATTTTCAGGAAAATAAACAAAATAACATTTTTTCAGAGAACATGTTTATGTTCTGCTATATTTGATAGTATAAGGAAAAAAAGATACCTTGTAATTTTAACAAGAAACTCTTAGGAGGAGGACTTAAGTCTAATTCAATTCTCGCTTGCCATTTTTAAAATAAGTTTTACACTGAGTTAAATACGGTCTAATTGTGGCCCAGACAGAACAATGTTCTAACAAATTTCGGTAGGATAAGCTTTAATCTATGCTATATATTAAGAAATAGACTTAAATATAACTTAACTCTAAAAAAGTTTTATAAAATAAGATTTGCATTCATTTGTATATTTTAAATTGTTATTATTTTCATGGGAACCATCATACTTTAAAATCTATTTTTAAAATACTTAACTAACACTGATAATTTTTCTTTATTTTTCACTTCGTGTGACATTCTGTCTCTCGTAACAGGGAAGAGCAAATATACCCACAAAATAATACATGTGATGATGATAAAAGAAAAAGTGCAGGAGAAGATATTTTAAGAAAATATATGATGGGGGTGATGTTTGTAAGAAGGGAAAGACATAGGTGATGATGCAGTTCGTGCAGAGCATGATGACAGGAAGGGTGAAGCAAGCAGGTCCACATGCCTGCCACACTTTAAGCTGCAATTAAATGTTAAGTGTCTATTTCTCATGCTGTTGGGAGTAAAGACCATGCGCATGCTAGTTAGTCACCAACCGTTTCACTCAAAAATATAGAATAAAATAAAGAGTTTCACCTTGCTGATTATGAAAGCTTTATCTCCATTATGGTATTCACTTCAAGATCACACTCCATTGTTCCAGCATTAATGAGTATGCATGCCAAAGATGCATTTAAGGATTAGGAAGTTTGGGTGGCGTGTCTGTAAATGACAAAACACCAATCAGAATAGGGAAGCTCGTGGAACAAAAAGAATCATTAGTAACAAAAAAACCAGAGACGGATTATGTGAACAGAAAAGGTTAAAAGGTTGTTTTTTCTGATCATAGTCAACAAAGGAAGCGAGCATGTTGGTGTTTTCTGCAAAAGTAAATAAAGGAAAAGATTGGTAACATTAGGCAGAGAAGTTGATAACACTGGGCGAAAATAATAGAAGTCAACACAAAAAAGATAGGTAAAGGTTTGATTAATTAATTTATTAAAACTAAAAAAATAGTGCAAACAGCGTAATAATTAAAATAATAGTATAATAGCAAAGGAGATATTTTATTAAAAGAAAAGAGGTTTCACAAGTTGTGTTTGTCCACCGAATTAAAAATGGAGACATGTTTGGAAGCAATTCTAGAAACACATGACACAGAGACAAAGAACATATAATGGTAATTAAAGTGAGCCAGAATTCAAAGTGAACAATGTATGGTTAACGTGGCACTTTCCTTTTTCCGTTACTCATGCCACCAATTTTTGGGGTTGTAACTTCCTTTGACCAACTAATTCACAAATCTATTGACCTGGTTCACTGTTTTTAAATTTCATCATAAATAATAATAATAACCTAACTTGTGCCTTAAATTACTTAATATCCCATCTGGGGTATCATCATTTTCAACACCGTTATTAGTACTAGGACGTGAATACCAACTCACGCCATTGATAGGGATTACTTGCTATTAATTTTTTTTATTCTCAATCAATCCATGCATGATTTGTCGTACCATAACAGATACAAGGAGTAGTACTCTGCATCTTGCTTAAAAATATGAATCGAAACACGAATTTATTCTATTTTATGACATGTTATAAGTCATCTTCAATCTATTGATCATTTCAAATTCTCAAATGGATCTTATATTATACACATCACTCGTTTTTACTAATTAATATGAACTACGAAGAAAGCAAAGAACTCCATCAGCATACCGGTAATCATGTGTATGCCTCATGTTTCTAGGATCAGAATAATATACCAAAACATAGATTTCAGAAATACCATGTGATGCCTTCGACAACGTCAATGGGCTTCCTTTATTAGAAAATTACTTAAGTTCTTCATATTTTAGATAAAGCTTAGAGTAAAAATGATAAACCTTTTTAAAAATTTGAATGTTGAAAATAAAATAGAAAAAAAAAAGTTGTTTTGAATACAACAAGAATTATGTTTGAGTGGGAGAATTGAATCTTAGAAAAGAGATGATAGTTAATATCCTTTATAATACTTTCCTGATAGAGTTCGAGTGGTGACCAAAAATCAAGAACCGCTCTACATAATATATATCAATTTGTAATGTTTTTTTTCTTTTATTTATCTATTTTATTCTCAAGCTTCTTTTTTTCTCTTTGTATTTTCTTTTTTGTGGTCTAAAGCAAAAAGGTTTATACAGATAATTCAGTGTAATTTCTTTTGTTGGAACATAAGAGCGTGGGCACGTAGTGATTACGATGGGAGTGTTGTGATGTGTTTAATTTGATTAATAGGTGGCTAAATTATTCTCACTCATTTCCACAACAACATCACCTCGTATTTAATGATCCATCCATCCATCACTTTCCTGTTAATCACACCACCCACCGCTCTTGTCGGCCTACACTCGCTACTAACTACAACCCCTACTTTTTACTTATTCTTTTTATATTTTTTATTTTTTACCATAAATAGATTTCAATTGCACACTAAAGAAAAATCATTATTTGGACAAACACATGGAACCATGTTTCCATCACGATGTCCTAACAGTCTGTAATATGTTCTTTGATAGTGTTTACCTAAGGATGCACCTCACCTGTCTAGTTCTTAACTTCCCCTCTACTTTTATATTCAGTGGTGGTTCATTCCCACCATTATTTCTTTCCTTCACTCTACCACAATATACAATAACGTTTTATCAAATTTAATATTTTATTAAAAATGTAATTATATAATATATGTATTTAATTAATAGTGATGTCAAGATATATTTTTCTTTTATATTTTCTTCCAGCCTCAAGATTCAAAACCACGTATAAACTGTTGCAAATTTTTATTTTAGCTCTTATGCCAGTCTTTGAAAATAGTAATGTATTGTGAATAATTTTCAGATAGAATAATTTTGTATCCATAACTGAAATTTCAAGATTTCACCTTTATTTTAAGAAAATAAAAAAAGACTTGATAACTAAATTTTAATTTTTTTTAGCCTTCAACTCAAAATTAGAATAACATCTTGATTTCTTTAGGTAACAAAACCTGCTTTCATAAATCTAAATATTTGTAATTTTTAACTTTTAGCTTGAATACTTCAGAAACCCTGGTTCGAAAAACTAAACTTTTCTTACACACCAAGATCATTCGGCAAATTTACCCAAACAAAACTAATTAATTATTGAAACATTTTCAGCAGTTGTTCAAACCCACACTTTATTTTCTAATGTTAATAATAATATTCTCAACCTTTACTCTTTTTGGCAATAGCTCTATGTAAGTTAAAACAAATGCAGTTTCAGCCGTAATGATAAACAAATATGATTAACAAAATTTAATATAAATTCAGTAATATAACAAATACGAGGCTTCCAGCCGGCCATAATTTATGTAAATAGTAGTCTCAAACTTCATTTACCAACCACGATGCCCTAAAATATATGTCAATAAAGCAATTACTAAAATCAATATATAATATATCTAAGAAATTGCTTTCTACATGTATTCTACATTTTGACTCACAAATACCAAGATAAATAGTATGTATACATATCACAGTCACGATACTTCAGCCGGAGACCGTAATCGGATTTCATGTCACCTATACTCGGGAAAAAGTCAAGAAAAAAATATTCCATTATAATTATATTTTGAAATATCAAAGAATTTTCAGTTTACCCTTGGCCACAGAATCCTTAACAAGTTCCATATGGCAAGAAGCTTTCTGAGCTCCAGTCAACCCAGAACAGGTGCCGCTGGCCCCCAAAGTGACAGCAAAGTAAAGATAAACAGTACAGAGAAGAGTTAGCAGAACAAGAGCAGATAAGAGGAAGCGATGCCTCTGCACAAGTGTGGACCAACTACCCAGTTCATCCTTTGTAAACTGCCTCCTGAAAGAGGGAGACTTCAGTCGAGGAGAAGATAGTATGGAGTCAAGAACCATGGCTTCAATATCAACCTTTTCCAAACCCCTGAAGCTGCAAGTCATGCAAAAATACCAGTAAAATTTTTACTCTTATGTAAGTGCCATGTAATATAAGGATTAAAAAATGACATTAGTATAGCAATCCAAATCCCATCCTTCCCAGTGTGTTTTTTGGTTTCCCTGTTCTACACAATCACGTAGACATACTAACTATTTTTTGGCTTCTAGAAACTATTCGATGGGTTTTTAATGTCAACAGCTACAATGTGACTGGAAGAGAACTTCATGAAATCATCGTCAAATATCAGTTCAGAATCTACTGGGAAAGCCTTCGTAAATTTGTCTTTGGCCTTCCCTCAAACAAAATTTAGACACTCGCCTAATAATCCTTAAAAAAGGAACAAGTGCCATAACACAGTGCCCTCACCAAATCAAGCCACGAGTGCAAATTCAAAGATGCCAAAGGCAAAGCTACCTAGGTTTTAAATAACAGTCCGCAAGTATGGCTTTGGCTACAGCATCTAAGGTTCTTGTACTATCTGCAAGAGCATCGCAAATTTCGGCCATCGCCAATTTTCAACAATATCCAAGATCGCAACAAACAATGGCTATACTCGCGATTTAAAACCCTCAACACTAGATAACCTCACAAACAAAGGCAAATTCATGATTTCACTCGGACTACAGATGAAACGAAAGAGAATAGCAACCCTCGACAAAAACAGCAAAACTCCCAGAGACAAAAAAGCAAGACGAGCCCCTTTCCTCCTATTTCACGATGCAAGTCTACTTTACAACTAAAAGAAACGTAGATCTTTCTTCTTTCCCAATTCTGACAACACTAAACTCAAAAATATCTGTAAGGGTGACATCTACTCGGCAGCAAAGAAATCAGAGTATAATTGTCAATTTCAAGAAGGCATCATTGATAGGGTTGCATGAGTCCCAAATAGATCCAACCGTAAGAAAACCGAAGCAGATTCAAAAGAAAGAGTGGCATGAGGGAGGTGGTGAATCTGAAAGGGTTACGTTTCAATCAACAAGAGTAGCAATCAACAGACAGATTAGTCGAATCGCGAAGTAACAAGAATTAATGATAGTACGCAATCTGAGGAATAAATTGATATAGCGAAAGATGAAAGAAAGCTCAGATCTAACGATATTGTAAAAGAAAAAGACAGAACAATAGACATACATACCCTTCCCCTTCACCTTAGAAGAGGTGCCTTCGATTTGAGAGAAGAGAGGAGATCAGATAAGACACTTGCCGCACAATTTGCAAAATAATGTGTCAATCGCACGCCATTTCCTCTTCTTATATATACAACAACTCCATAACAATACGCGTATACAACTCACACTCTTCTTATCCTACTAATCTCTATTTTCTTTTCTAATTATTTTCTATTTTGTCCTTTTGATTATCAAAAAGTCACACAAACCATAGCTTTTTTATTTTTTGTTTGCTAGGTTGAAACTAGGTCCAGTTGCCGATTTTTTTGTTGAAAGACATTGATACATGTATTAACTTGGGAACGCTTTTTAGGGCACCGTCCTTTACAACGTAACTACTCTCGAGTCATGGTCAACAACA